>NW_028143338.1:0-127052 GCF_977018435.1 Lepisma saccharinum
TACTCAGATCTTCACCAAACTTTGCAGGGATCCATTGGAGGTCGAGACACGTGGAAAAAACGTACAAAACAAGAGATTGGAGACATCAAGATTTTGGACGAATTTTTTAAGAATTTTCAAATTTTCAGATAGGAGGTTCCATATAAGGTCAAAAACTACATACTCAAATCTTCACCAAACTTTGCAGGGATACATTGGATGTCAAGACACGTGGAAAAAACGTACAAAACAAGAGATTGGAGACATCAAGATTTTCGACGAATTTTTGAAGAATTTTCAAATTTTCAGATAGGAGGTTCCAGATAAGGTCTAAAACTACATACTCAGATCTCCACCAAACATTGCAGGAATACATTGGATGTCAAGACACGTGGAAAAAACGTACAAAACAAGAGATTGGAGACATCAAGATTTTCGACGAATTTTTGAAGAATTTTCAAATTTTCAGATAGGAGGTTCCAGATAAGGTCAAAAACTACATACTCAGATCTTCACCAAACGTTGCAGGGATACTTTGCATGTCAAGACACGTGGAAAAAACGTACAAAACAAAAGATTGGAGACATCAAGATTTTCGACGAATTTTTTAAGAATTTTCAAATTTTCAGATGGGAGGTTCCAGATAAGGTCAAAAACGACATACTCAGATCTTCACCAAACTTTGCATGGATACATTGGATGTCAAGACACGTGGAAAAAACGTACAAAACAAGAGATTGGAGACATCAAGATTTTGGACGAATTTTTTAAGAATTTTCAAATTTTCAGATGGGAGGTTCAATATAAGGTCAAAAACTACATACTCAGATCTTCACCAAACTTTGCAGGGATACTTTGGATGTCAAGACACGTGGAAAAAACGTACAAAACAAGAGATTGGGGTCATCAAGATTTTGCACGGATTTTTTAGGAATTTTCAAATTTTCAGATGGGAGGTTCCAGATAAGGTCAAAAACTACATACTCAGATCTTCACCAAACTTTGCAGGGATACATTGGATGTCAAGACACGTGGAAAAAACGTACAAAACAAGAGATTGGAGACATCAAGATTTTGGACGAATTTTTTAAGAATTTTCAAATTTTCAGATAGGAGGTTCCATATAAGGTCAAAAACTACATACTCAGATCTTCACCAAACTTTGCATGGATACATTATGTGTCAAGACACGTGGAAAAAACGTACAAAACAAAAGATTGGAGACATCAAGATTTTGGTCGAATTTTTTAAGAATTTTCAAATTTTCAGATGGGAGGTTCCAGATAAGGTCAAAAACTACATACTCAGATCTTCACCAAACTTTGCAGGGTACATTGGATGTCAAGACACGTGGAAAAAACGTACAAAACAAGAGATTGGAGACATCAAGATTTTGGACGAATTTTTTAAGAATTTTCAAATTTTCAGATAGGAGGTTCCATATAAGGTCAAAAACTACATACTCAGATCTTCACCAAACTTTGCATGGATACATTATGTGTCAAGACACGTGGAAAAAACGTACAAAACAAAAGATTGGAGACATCAAGATTTTGAACGAATTTTTTAAGAATTTTCAAATTTTCAGATGGGAGGTTCCAGATAAGGTCAAAAACTACATACTCAGATCTTCACCAAACTTTGCAGGGATACATTGGATGTCAAGACACGTGGAAAAAACGTACAAAAAAGAGATTGGAGACATCAAGATTTTGGACGAATTTTTTAACAATTTTCAAATTTTCAGAAAGGATGTTCCAGATAAGGTCAAAAACGACATACTCAGATCTTCACCAAACTTTGCAGGGATACATTGGATATCAAGACACGTGGAAAAAACGTACAAAACAAGAGATTGGAGACATCAAGATTTTGGACGAATTTTTTAAGAATTTTCAAATTTTCAGAAAGGATGTTCCAGATAAGGTCAAAAACGACATACTCAGATCTTCACCAAACTTTGCAGGGATCCATTGGAGGTCGAGACACGTGGAAAAAACGTACAAAACAAGAGATTGGAGACATCAAGATTTTGGACGAATTTTTGAAGAATTTTCAAATTTTCAGATAGGAGGTTCCAGATAAGGTCTAAAACTACATACTCAGATCTCCACCAAACATTGCAGGAATACATTGGATGTCAAGACACGTGGAAAAAACGTACAAAACAAGAGATTGGAGACATCAAAATTTTGGACGAATTTTTTAAGAATTTTCAAATTTTCAGATAGGAGGTTCCAGATAAGGTCAAAAACTACATACTCAGATCTTCACCAAACTTTGCAGGGATACATTGGATGTCAAGACACGTGGAAAAAACGTACAAAACAAGAGATTGGGGTCATCAAGATTTTGGACGGATTTTTTAGGAATTTTCAAATTTTCAGATGGGAGGTTCCAGATAAGGTCAAAAACTACATACTCAGATCTTCACCAAACATTGCAGGGATACATTGGATGTCAAGACACGTGGAAAAAACGTACAAAACAAGAGATTGGAGACATCAAAATTTTGGACGAATTTTTTAAGAATTTTCAAATTTTCAGATAGGAGGTTCCAGATGAGGTCAAAAACTACATACTCAGATCTTCACCAAACTTTGCAGGAATACTTTGCATGTCAAGACACGTGGAAAAAACGTACAAAACAAGAGATCGGAGACATCAAGATTTTGGACGAATTTTTTAAGAATTTTCAAATTTTCAGATAGGAGGTTCCATATAAGGTCAAAAACTACATACTCAGATCTTCACCAAACTTTGCAGGGATACATTGGAGGTCGAGACACGTGGAAAAAAAGTACAAAACAAGAGATTGGGGTCATCAAGATTTTGGACGGATTTTTTAGGAATTTTCAAATTTTCAGATGGGAGGTTCCAGATAAGGTCAAAAACTACATACTCAGATCTTCACCAAACATTGCAGGGATACATTGGATGTCAAGACACGTGGAAAAAACGTACAAAACAAGAGATTGGAGACATCAAGATTTTGGACGAATTTTTTAAGAATTTTCAAAATTTCAGATAGGAGGTTCCAGATGAGGTCAAAAACTACATACTCAGATCTTCACCAAACTTTGCAGGAATACTTTGCATGTCAAGACACGTGGAAAAAACGTACAAAACAAGAGATCGGAGACATCAAGATTTTCGACGAATTTTTTAAGAACTTTCAAATTTTCAGATGGGAGGTTCCAGATAAGGTCAAAAACGACATACTCAGATCTTCACCAAACTTTGCAGGGATCCATTGGAGGTCGAGACACGTGGAAAAAACGTACAAAACAAGAGATTGGAGACATCAAGATTTTGGACGAATTTTTTAAGAATTTTCAAATTTTCAGATAGGAGGTTCCATATAAGGTCAAAAACGACATACTCAGATCTTCACCAAACTTTGCATGGATACATTGGATGTCAAGACACGTGGAAAAAACATACAAAACATAGGATTGGTGACATCAAGATTTTGGACGAATTTTTTAAGAATTTTCAAATTTTCAGATAGGAGGTTCCATATAAGGTCAAAAACTACATACTCAGATCTTCACCAAACTTTGCAGGGATACATTGGAGGTCGAGACACGTGGAAAAAAAGTACAAAACAAGAGATTGGGGTCATCAAGATTTTGGACGGATTTTTTAGGAATTTTCAAATTTTCAGATGGGAGGTTCCAGATAAGGTCAAAAACTACATACTCAGATCTTCACCAAACATTGCAGGGATACATTGGATGTCAAGACACGTGGAAAAAACGTACAAAACAAGAGATTGGAGACATCAAGATTTTGGACGAATTTTTTAAGAATTTTCAAATTTTCAGATAGGAGGTTCCAGATGAGGTCAAAAACTACATACTCAGATCTTCACCAAACTTTGCAGGAATACTTTGCATGTCAAGACACGTGGAAAAAACGTACAAAACAAGAGATCGGAGACATCAAGATTTTCGACGAATTTTTTAAGAACTTTCAAATTTTCAGATGGGAGGTTCCAGATAAGGTCAAAAACGACATACTCAGATCTTCACCAAACTTTGCAGGGATCCATTGGAGGTCGAGACACGTGGAAAAAACGTACAAAACAAGAGATTGGAGACATCAAGATTTTGGACGAATTTTTTAAGAATTTTCAAATTTTCAGATAGGAGGTTCCATATAAGGTCAAAAACTACATACTCAAATCTTCACCAAACTTTGCAGGGATACATTGGATGTCAAGACACGTGGAAAAAACGTACAAAACAAGAGATTGGAGACATCAAGATTTTCGACGAATTTTTTAAGAATTTTCAAATTTTCAGAAAGGATGTTCCAGAGAAGGTCAAAAACGACATACTCAGATCTTCACCAAACTTTGCAGGGATCCATTGGAGGTCGAGACACGTGGAAAAAACGTACAAAACAAGAGATTGGAGACATCAAGATTTTGGACGAATTTTTTAAGAATTTTCAAATTTTCAGATAGGAGGTTCCATATAAGGTCAAAAACTACATACTCAAATCTTCACCAAACTTTGCGGGGATACATTGGATGTCAAGACACGTGGAAAAAACGTACAAAACAAGAGATTGGAGACATCAAGATTTTCGACGAATTTTTGAAGAATTTTCAAATTTTCAGATAGGAGGTTCCAGATAAGGTCTAAAACTACATACTCAGATCTCCACCAAACATTGCAGGAATACATTGGATGTCAAGACACGTGGAAAAAACGTACAAAACAAGAGATTGGAGACATCAAGATTTTCGACGAATTTTTGAAGAATTTTCAAATTTTCAGATAGGAGGTTCCTGATAAGGTCAAAAACTACATACTCAGATCTTCACCAAACGTTGCAGGGATACTTTGCATGTCAAGACACGTGGAAAAAACGTACAAAACAAAAGATTGGAGACATCAAGATTTTCGACGAATTTTTTAAGAATTTTCAAATTTTCAGATGGGAGGTTCCAGATAAGGTCAAAAACGACATACTCAGATCTTCACCAAACTTTGCATGGATACATTGGATGTCAAGACACGTGGAAAAAACGTACAAAACAAGAGATTGGAGACATCAAGATTTTGGACGAATTTTTTAAGAATTTTCAAATTTTCAGATGGGAGGTTCAATATAAGGTCAAAAACTACATACTCAGATCTTCACCAAACTTTGCAGGGATACTTTGGATGTCAAGACACGTGGAAAAAACGTACAAAACAAGAGATTGGGGTCATCAAGATTTTGCACGGATTTTTTAGGAATTTTCAAATTTTCAGATGGGAGGTTCCAGATAAGGTCAAAAACTACATACTCAGATCTTCACCAAACTTTGCAGGGATACATTGGATGTCAAGACACGTGGAAAAAACGTACAAAACAAGAGATTGGAGACATCAAGATTTTGGACGAATTTTTTAACAATTTTCAAATTTTCAGATAGGAGGTTCCATATAAGGTCAAAAACTACATACTCAGATCTTCACCAAACTTTGCATGGATACATTATGTGTCAAGACACGTGGAAAAAACGTACAAAACAAAAGATTGGAGACATCAAGATTTTGGTCGAATTTTTTAAGAATTTTCAAATTTTCAGATGGGAGGTTCCAGATAAGGTCAAAAACTACATACTCAGATCTTCACCAAACTTTGCAGGGATACATTGGATGTCAAGACACGTGGAAAAAACGTACAAAAAAGAGATTGGAGACATCAAGGTTTTGGACGAATTTTTTAAGAATTTTCAAATTTTCAGATAGGAGGTTCCATATAAGGTCAAAAACTACATACTCAGATCTTCACCAAACTTTGCATGGATACATTATGTGTCAAGACACGTGGAAAAAACGTACAAAACAAAAGATTGGAGACATCAAGATTTTGGTCGAATTTTTTAAGAATTTTCAAATTTTCAGATGGGAGGTTCCAGATAAGGTCAAAAACTACATACTCAGATCTTCACCAAACTTTGCAGGGTACATTGGATGTCAAGACACGTGGAAAAAACGTACAAAACAAGAGATTGGAGACATCAAGATTTTGGACGAATTTTTTAAGAATTTTCAAATTTTCAGATAGGAGGTTCCATATAAGGTCAAAAACTACATACTCAGATCTTCACCAAACTTTGCATGGATACATTATGTGTCAAGACACGTGGAAAAAACGTACAAAACAAAAGATTGGAGACATCAAGATTTTGGTCGAATTTTTTAAGAATTTTCAAATTTTCAGATGGGAGGTTCCAGATAAGGTCAAAAACTACATACTCAGATCTTCACCAAACTTTGCAGGGATACATTGGATGTCAAGACACGTGGAAAAAACGTACAAAAAAGAGATTCGAGACATCAAGATTTTGGACGAATTTTTTAACAATTTTCAAATTTTCAGAAAGGATGTTCCAGATAAGGTCAAAAACGACATACTCAGATCTTCACCAAACTTTGCAGGGATACATTGGATATCAAGACACGTGGAAAAAACGTACAAAACAAGAGATTGGAGACATCAAGATTTTGGACGAATTTTTTAAGAATTTTCAAATTTTCAGAAAGGATGTTCCAGATAAGGTCAAAAACGACATACTCAGATCTTCACCAAACTTTGCAGGGATCCATTGGAGGTCGAGACACGTGGAAAAAACGTACAAAACAAGAGATTGGAGACATCAAGATTTTGGACGAATTTTTTAAGAATTTTCAAATTTTCAGATAGGAGGTTCCAGATGAGGTCAAAAACTACATACTCAGATCTTCACCAAACTTTGCAGGAATACTTTGCATGTCAAGACACGTGGAAAAAACGTACAAAACAAGAGATCGGAGACATCAAGATTTTCGACGAATTTTTTAAGAATTTTCAAATTTTCAGATGGGAGGTTCCAGATAAGGTCAAAAACGACATACTCAGATCTTCACCAAACTTTGCATGGATACATTGGATGTCAAGACACGTGGAAAAAACATACAAAACATTGGATTGGTGACATCAAGATTTTGGACGAATTTTTTAAGAATTTTCAAATTTTCAGATAGGAGGTTCCATATAAGGTCAAAAACTACATACTCAGATCTTCACCAAACTTTGCAGGGATACATTGGAGGTCGAGACACGTGGAAAAAAAGTACAAAACAAGAGATTCGGGTCATCAAGATTTTGGACGGATTTTTTAGGAATTTTCAAATTTTCAGATGGGAGGTTCCAGATAAGGTCAAAAACTACATACTCAGATCTTCACCAAACATTGCAGGGATACATTGGATGTCAAGACACGTGGAAAAAACGTACAAAACAAGAGATTGGAGACATCAAGATTTTCGACGAATTTTTGAAGAATTTTCAAATTTTCAGATAGGAGGTTCCAGATAAGGTCAAAAACTACATACTCAGATCTTCACCAAACGTTGCAGGGATACTTTGCATGTCAAGACACGTGGAAAAAACGTACAAAACAAGAGATTGGAGACATCAAGATTTTCGACGAATTTTTTAAGAATTTTCAAATTTTCAGATAGGAGGTTCCATATAAGGTCAAAAACTACATACTCAGATCTTCACCAAACATTGCAGGAATACATTGGATGTCAAGACACGTGGAAAAAACGTACAAAACAAGAGATTGGGGTCATCAAGATTTTGCACGGATTTTTTAGGAATTTTCAAATTTTCAGATGGGAGGTTCCAGATAAGGTCAAAAACTACATACTCAGATCTTCACCAAACTTTGCAGGGATACATTGGATGTCAAGACACGTGGAAAAAACGTACAAAACAAGAGATTGGAGACATCAAGATTTTGGACGAATTTTTTAAGAATTTTCAAATTTTCAGATAGGAGGTTCCATATAAGGTCAAAAACTACATACTCAGATCTTCACCAAACTTTGCATGGATACATTATGTGTCAAGACACGTGGAAAAAACGTACAAAACAAAAGATTGGAGACATCAAGATTTTGGTCGAATTTTTTAAGAATTTTCAAATTTTCAGATGGGAGGTTCCAGATAAGGTCAAAAACTACATACTCAGATCTTCACCAAACTTTGCAGGGATACATTGGATGTCAAGACACGTGGAAAAAACGTACAAAACAAGAGATTGGAGACATCAAGATTATGGACGAATTTTTTGAGAATTTTCAAATTTTCAGAAAGGAGGTTCCATATAAGGTCAAAAACTACATACTCAGATCTTCACCAAACTTTGCAGGGATACATTGGATGTCAAGACACGTGGAAAAAACGTACAAAACAAGAGATTGGAGACATCAAGATTTTCGACGAATTTTTTAAGAATTTTCAAATTTTCAGAAAGGATGTTCCACATAAGGTCAAAAACGACATACTCAGATCTTCACCAAACTTTGCAGGGATACATTGGAGGTCGAGACACGTGGAAAAAACGTACAAAACAAGAGATTGGAGACATCAAGATTTTGGACGAATTTTTGAAGAATTTTCAAATTTTCTGATAGGAGGTCCCAGATAAGGTCAAAAACTACATACTCAGATCTCCACCAAACATTGCAGGGATACATTGGATGTCAAGACACGTGGAAAAAACGTACAAAACAAGAGATTGGAGACATCAAGATTTTCGACGAATTTTTGAAGAATTTTCAAATTTTCAGATAGGAGGTTCCAGATAAGGTCAAAAACTACATACTCAGATCTTCACCAAACGTTGCAGGGATACTTTGCATGTCAAGACACGTGGAAAAAACGTACAAAACAAGAGATTGGAGACATCAAGATTTTCGACGAATTTTTTAAGAATTTTCAAATTTTCAGATGGGAGGTTCCAGATAAGGTCAAAAACGACATACTCAGATCTTCACCAAACTTTGCATGGATACATTGGATGTCAAGACACGTGGAAAAAACGTACAAAACAAGAGATTGGGGTCATCAAGATTTTGCACGGATTTTTTAGGAATTTTCAAATTTTCAGATGGGAGGTTCCAGATAAGGTCAAAAACTACATACTCAGATCTTCACCAAACTTTGCAGGGATACATTGGATGTCAAGACACGTGGAAAAAACGTACAAAACAAGAGATTGGAGACATCAAGATTTTGGACGAATTTTTTAAGAATTTTCAAATTTTCAGATAGGAGGTTCCATATAAGGTCAAAAACTACATACTCAGATCTTCACCAAACTTTGCAGGAATACTTTGCATGTCAAGACACGTGGAAAAAACGTACAAAACAAGAGATCGGAGACATCAAGATTTTCGACGAATTTTTTAAGAATTTTCAAATTTTCAGATGGGAGGTTCCAGATAAGGTCAAAAACGACATACTCAGATCTTCACCAAACTTTGCATGGATACATTGGATGTCAAGACACGTGGAAAAAACATACAAAACATAGGATTGGTGACATCAAGATTTTGGACGAATTTTTTAAGAATTTTCAAATTTTCAGATAGGAGGTTCCATATAAGGTCAAAAACTACATACTCAGATCTTCACCAAACTTTGCAGGGATACATTGGATGTCAAGACACGTGGAAAAAACGTACAAAACAAGAGATTGGAGACATCAAGATTATGGACGAATTTTTTGAGAATTTTCAAATTTTCAGAAAGGAGGTTCCATATAAGGTCAAAAACTACATACTCAGATCTTCACCAAACTTTGCAGGGATACATTGGATGTCAAGACACGTGGAAAAAACGTACAAAACAAGAGATTGGAGACATCAAGATTTTCGACGAATTTTTTAAGAATTTTCAAATTTTCAGAAAGGATGTTCCAGATAAGGTCAAAAACGACATACTCAGATCTTCACCAAACTTTGCAGGGATACATTGGAGGTCGAGACACGTGGAAAAAACGTACAAAACAAGAGATTGGAGACATCAAGATTTTGGACGAATTTTTGAAGAATTTTCAAATTTTCTGATAGGAGGTCCCAGATAAGGTCAAAAACTACATACTCAGATCTCCACCAAACATTGCAGGGATACATTGGATGTCAAGACACGTGGAAAAAACGTACAAAACAAGAGATTGGAGACATCAAGATTTTCGACGAATTTTTGAAGAATTTTCAAATTTTCAGATAGGAGGTTCCAGATAAGGTCAAAAACTACATACTCAGATCTTCACCAAACGTTGCAGGGATACTTTGCATGTCAAGACACGTGGAAAAAACGTACAAAACAAGAGATTGGAGACATCAAGATTTTCGACGAATTTTTTAAGAATTTTCAAATTTTCAGATGGGAGGTTCCAGATAAGGTCAAAAACGACATACTCAGATCTTCACCAAACTTTGCATGGATACATTGGATGTCAAGACACGTGGAAAAAACGTACAAAACAAGAGATTGGGGTCATCAAGATTTTGCACGGATTTTTTAGGAATTTTCAAATTTTCAGATGGGAGGTTCCAGATAAGGTCAAAAACTACATACTCAGATCTTCACCAAACTTTGCAGGGATACATTGGATGTCAAGACACGTGGAAAAAACGTACAAAACAAGAGATTGGAGACATCAAGATTTTGGACGAATTTTTTAAGAATTTTCAAATTTTCAGATAGGAGGTTCCATATAAGGTCAAAAACTACATACTCAGATCTTCACCAAACTTTGCATGGATACATTATGTGTCAAGACACGTGGAAAAAACGTACAAAACAAAAGATTGGAGACATTAAGATTTTGGTCGAATTTTTTAAGAATTTTCAAATTTTCAGATGGGAGGTTCCAGATAAGGTCAAAAACTACATACTCAGATCTTCACCAAACTTTGCAGGGATACATTGGATGTCAAGACACGTGGAAAAAACGTACAAAAAAGAGATTGGAGACATCAAGATTTTGGACGAATTTTTTAAGAATTTTCAAATTTTCAGAAAGGATGTTCCAGATAAGGTCAAAAACGACATACTCAGATCTTCACCAAACTTTGCAGGGATACATTGGATATCAAGACACGTGGAAAAAACGTACAAAACAAGAGATTGGAGACATCAAGATTTTGGACGAATTTTTTAAGAATTTTCAAATTTTCAGATAGGAGGTTCCATATAAGGTCAAAAACTACATACTCAGATCTTCACCAAACTTTGCATGGATACATTATGTGTCAAGACACGTGGAAAAAACGTACAAAACAAAAGATTGGAGACATCAAGATTTTGGTCGAATTTTTTAAGAATTTTCAAATTTTCAGATGGGAGGTTCCAGATAAGGTCAAAAACTACATACTCAGATCTTCACCAAACTTTGCAGGGATACATTGGATGTCAAGACACGTGGAAAAAACGTACAAAACAAGAGATTGGAGACATCAAGATTTTGGACGAATTTTTTAAGAATTTTCAAATTTTCAGATAGGAGGTTCCATATAAGGTCAAAAACTACATACTCAGATCTTCACCAAACTTTGCATGGATACATTATGTGTCAAGACACGTGGAAAAAACGTACAAAACAAAAGATTGGAGACATCAAGATTTTGGTCGAATTTTTTAAGAATTTTCAAATTTTCAGATGGGAGGTTCCAGATAAGGTCAAAAACTACATACTCAGATCTTCACCAAACTTTGCAGGGATACATTGGATGTCAAGACACGTGGAAAAAACGTACAAAAAAAGAGATTGGAGACATCAAGATTTTGGACGAATTTTTTAACAATTTTCAAATTTTCAGAAAGGATGTTCCAGATAAGGTCAAAAACGACATACTCAGATCTTCACCAAACTTTGCAGGGATACATTGGATATCAAGACACGTGGAAAAAACGTACAAAACAAGAGATTGGAGACATCAAGATTTTGGACGAATTTTTTAAGAATTTTCAAATTTTCAGAAAGGATGTTCCAGATAAGGTCAAAAACGACATACTCAGATCTTCACCAAACTTTGCAGGGATCCATTGGAGGTCGAGACACGTGGAAAAAACGTACAAAACAAGAGATTGGAGACATCAAGATTTTGGACGAATTTTTGAAGAATTTTCAAATTTTCAGATAGGAGGTTCCAGATAAGGTCTAAAACTACATACTCAGATCTCCACCAAACATTGCAGGAATACATTGGATGTCAAGACACGTGGAAAAAACGTACAAAACAAGAGATTGGAGACATCAAAATTTTGGACGAATTTTTTAAGAATTTTCAAATTTTCAGATAGGAGGTTCCAGATAAGGTCAAAAACGACATACTCAGATCTTCACCAAACTTTGCATGGATACATTGGATGTCAAGACACGTGGAAAAAACATACAAAACATAGGATTGGTGACATCAAGATTTTGGAAGAATTTTTTAAGAATTTTCAAATTTTCAGATAGGAGGTTCCATATAAGGTCAAAAACTACATACTCAGATCTTCACCAAACTTTGCAGGGATACATTGGAGGTCGAGACACGTGGAAAAAAAGTACAAAACAAGAGATTGGGGTCATCAAGATTTTGGACGGATTTTTTAGGAATTTTCAAATTTTCAGATGGGAGGTTCCAGATAAGGTCAAAAACTACATACTCAGATCTTCACCAAACTTTGCAGGGATCCATTGGAGGTCGAGACACGTGGAAAAAACGTACAAAACAAGAGATTGGAGACATCAAGATTTTGGACGAATTTTTTAAGAATTTTCAAATTTTCAGATAGGAGGTTCCAGATGAGGTCAAAAACTACATACTCAGATCTTCACCAAACTTTGCAGGAATACTTTGCATGTCAAGACACGTGGAAATAACGTACAAAACAAGAGATCGGAGACATCAAGATTTTCGACGAATTTTTTAAGAATTTTCAAATTTTCAGATGGGAGGTTCCAGATAAGGTCAAAAACGACATACTCAGATCTTCACCAAACTTTGCAGGGATCCATTGGAGGTCGAGACACGTGGAAAAAACGTACAAAACAAGAGATTGGAGACATCAAGATTTTGGACGAATTTTTTAAGAATTTTCAAATTTTCAGATAGGAGGTTCCATATAAGGTCAAAAACTACATACTCAGATCTTCACCAAACTTTGCAGGGATACATTGGATGTCAAGACACGTGGAAAAAACGTACAAAACAAAAGATTGGAGACATCAAGATTTTCGACGAATTTTTTAAGAATTTTCAAATTTTCAGATAGGAGGTTCCAGATAAGGTCAAAAACTACATACTCAGATCTTCACCAAACTTTGCAGGGATACATTGGATGTCAAGACACGTGGAAAAAACGTACAAAACAAGAGATTGGGGTCATCAAGATTTTGGACGGATTTTTTAGGAATTTTCAAATTTTCAGATGGGAGGTTCCAGATAAGGTCAAAAACTACATACTCAGATCTTCACCAAACATTGCAGGGATACATTGGATGTCAAGACACGTGGAAAAAACGTACAAAACAAGAGATTGGAGACATCAAAATTTTGGACGAATTTTTTAAGAATTTTCAAATTTTCAGATAGGAGGTTCCAGATGAGGTCAAAAACTACATACTCAGATCTTCACCAAACTTTGCAGGAATACTTTGCATGTCAAGACACGTGGAAAAAACGTACAAAACAAGAGATCGGAGACATCAAGATTTTCGACGAATTTTTTAAGAATTTTCAAATTTTCAGATGGGAGGTTCCAGATAAGGTCAAAAACGACATACTCAGATCTTCACCAAACTTTGCATGTATACATTGGATGTCAAGACACGTGGAAAAAACATACAAAACATAGGATTGGTGACATCAAGATTTTGGACGAATTTTTTAAGAATTTTCAAATTTTCAGATGGGAGGTTCCAGATAAGGTCAAAAACTACATACTCAGATCTTCACCAAACTTTGCAGGGATACATTGGATGTCAAGACACGTGGAAAAAACGTACAAAACAAGAGATTGGAGACATCAAGATTTTGGACGAATTTTTTAAGAATTTTCAAATTTTCAGATAGGAGGTTCCATATAAGGTCAAAAACTACATACTCAGATCTTCACCAAACTTTGCATGGATACATTATGTGTCAAGACACGTGGAAAAAACGTACAAAACAAAAGATTGGAGACATCAAGATTTTGGTCGAATTTTTTAAGAATTTTCAAATTTTCAGATGGGAGGTTCCAGATAAGGTCAAAAACTACATACTCAGATCTTCACCAAACTTTGCAGGGATACATTGGATGTCAAGACACGTGGAAAAAACGTACAAAAAAGAGATTGGAGACATCAAGATTTTGGACGAATTTTTTAAGAATTTTCAAATTTTCAGAAAGGATGTTCCAGATAAGGTCAAAAACGACATACTCAGATCTTCACCAAACTTTGCAGGGATACATTGGATATCAAGACACGTGGAAAAAACGTACAAAACAAGAGATTGGAGACATCAAGATTTTGGACGAATTTTTTAAGAATTTTCAAATTTTCAGATAGGAGGTTGCAGATAAGGTCAAAAACTACATACTCAGATCTTCACCAAACTTTGCAGGGATACATTGGATGTCAAGACACGTGGAAAAAACGTACAAAACAAGAGATTGGGGTCATCAAGATTTTGGACGGATTTTTTAGGAATTTTCAAATTTTCAGATGGGAGGTTCCAGATAAGATCAAAAAATACATACTCAGATCTTCACCAAACATTGCAGGGATACATTGGATGTCAAGACACGTGGAAAAAACGTACAAAACAAGAGATTGGAGACATCAAAATTTTGGACGAATTTTTTAAGAATTTTCAAATTTTCAGATAGGAGGTTCCAGATGAGGTCAAAAACTACATACTCAGATCTTCACCAAACTTTGCAGGAATACATTGGATGTCAAGACACGTGGAAAAAACGTACAAAACAAGAGATTGGTGACATCAAGATTTTGGACGAATTTTTTAAGAATTTTCAAATTTTCAGATAGGAGGTTCCATATAAGGTCAAAAACTACATACTCAGATCTTCACCAAACTTTGCAGGGATACATTGGAGGTCGAGACACGTGGAAAAAAAGTACAAAACAAGAGATTGGGGTCATCAAGATTTTGGAAGGATTTTTTAGGAATTTTCAAATTTTCAGATGGGAGGTTCCAGATAAGGTCAAAAACTACATACTCAGATCTTCACCAAACATTGCAGGGATACATTGGATGTCAAGACACGTGGAAAAAACGTACAAAACAAGAGATTGGAGACATCAAGATTTTGGACGAATTTTTTAAGAATTTTCAAATTTTCAGATAGGAGGTTCCAGATGAGGTCAAAAACTACATACTCAGATCTTCACCAAACTTTGCAGGAATACTTTGCATGTCAAGACACGTGGAAAAAACGTACAAAACAAGAGATCGGAGACATCAAGATTTTCGACGAATTTTTTAAGAATTTTCAAATTTTCAGATGGGAGGTTCCAGATAAGATCAAAAACGACATACTCAGATCTTCACCAAACTTTGCAGGGATCCATTGGAGGTCGAGACACGTGGAAAAAACGTACAAAACAAGAGATTGGAGACATCAAGATTTTGGACGAATTTTTTAAGAATTTTCAAATTTTCAGATAGGAGGTTCCATATAAGGTCAAAAACTACATACTCAGATCTTCACCAAACTTTGCAGGGATACATTGGATGTCAAGAAACGTGGAAAAACGTACAAAACAAGAGATTGGAGACATCAAGATTTTCGACGAATTTTTTAAGAATTTTCAAATTTTCAGAAAGGATGTTCCAGATAAGGTCAAAAACGACATACTCAGATCTTCACTAACTTTGCAGGGATACATTGGAGGTCGAGACACGTGGAAAAAACGTACAAAACAAGAGATTGGAGACATCAAGATTTTGGACGAATTTTTGAAGAATTTTCAAATTTTCAGAAAGGATGTTCCAGATAAGGTCAAAAACGACATACTCAGATCTTCACCAAACTTTGCAGGGATACATTGGAGGTCGAGACACGTGGAAAAAACGTACAAAACAAGAGATTGGAGACATCAAGATTTTGGACGAATTTTTGAAGAATTTTCAAATTTTCTGATAGGAGGTCCCAGATAAGGTCAAAAACTACATACTCAGATCTCCACCAAACATTGCAGGGATACATTGGATGTCAAGACACGTGGAAAAAACGTACAAAACAAGAGATTGGAGACATCAAGATTTTCGACGAATTTTTGAAGAATTTTCAAATTTTCAGACAGGAGGTTCCAGATAAGGTCAAAAACTACATACTCAGATCTTCACCAAACGTTGCAGGGATACTTTGCATGTCAAGACACGTGGAAAAAACGTACAAAACAAGAGATTGGAGACATCAAGATTTTCGACGAATTTTTTAAGAATTTTCAATTTTTCAGATGGGAGGTTCCAGATAAGGTCAAAAACGACATACTCAGATCTTCACCAAACTTTGCATGGATACATTGGATGTCAAGACACGTGGAAAAAACGTACAAAACAAGAGATTGGGGTCATCAAGATTTTGCACGGATTTTTTAGGAATTTTCAAATTTTCAGATGGGAGGTTCCAGATAAGGTCAAAAACTACATACTCAGATCTTCACCAAACTTTGCAGGGATACATTGGATGTCAAGACACGTGGAAAAAACGTACAAAACAAGAGATTGGAGACATCAAGATTTTGGACGAATTTTTTAAGAATTTTCAAATTTTCAGATAGGAGGTTCCATATAAGGTCAAAAACTACATACTCAGATCTTCACCAAACTTTGCATGGATACATTATGTGTCAAGACACGTGGAAAAAACGTACAAAACAAAAGATTGGAGACATCAAGATTTTGGTCGAATTTTTTAAGAATTTTCAAATTTTCAGATGGGAGGTTCCAGATAAGGTCAAAAACTACATACTCAGATCTTCACCAAACTTTGCAGGGATACATTGGATGTCAAGACACGTGGAAAAAACGTACAAAACAAGAGATTGGAGACATCAAGATTTTGGACGAATTTTTTAAGAATTTTCAAATTTTCAGATAGGAGGTTCCATATAAGGTCAAAAACTACATACTCAGATCTTCACCAAACTTTGCATGGATACATTATGTGTCAAGACACGTGGAAAAAACGTACAAAACAAAAGATTGGAGACATCAAGATTTTGGTCGAATTTTTTAAGAATTTTCAAATTTTCAGATGGGAGGTTCCAGATAAGGTCAAAAACTACATACTCAGATCTTCACCAAACTTTGCAGGGATACATTGGATGTCAAGACACGTGGAAAAAACGTACAAAAAAAGAGATTGGAGACATCAAGATTTTGGACGAATTTTTTAACAATTTTCAAATTTTCAGAAAGGATGTTCCAGATAAGGTCAAAAACGACATACTCAGATCTTCACCAAACTTTGCAGGGATACATTGGATATCAAGACACGTGGAAAAAACGTACAAAACAAGAGATTGGAGACATCAAGATTTTGGACGAATTTTTTAAGAATTTTCAAATTTTCAGAAAGGATGTTCCAGATAAGGTCAAAAACGACATACTCAGATCTTCACCAAACTTTGCAGGGATCCATTGGAGGTCGAGACACGTGGAAAAAACGTACAAAACAAGAGATTGGAGACATCAAGATTTTGGACGAATTTTTGAAGAATTTTCAAATTTTCAGATAGGAGGTTCCAGATAAGGTCTAAAACTACATACTCAGATCTCCACCAAACATTGCAGGAATACATTGGATGTCAAGACACGTGGAAAAAACGTACAAAACAAGAGATTGGAGACATCAAAATTTTGGACGAATTTTTTAAGAATTTTCAAATTTTCAGATAGGAGGTTCCAGATGAGGTCAAAAACTACATACTCAGATCTTCACCAAACTTTGCAGGAATACTTTGCATGTCAAGACACGTGGAAAAAACGTACAAAACAAGAGATCGGAGACATCAAGATTTTCGACGAATTTTTTAAGAATTTTCAAATTTTCAGATGGGAGGTTCCAGATAAGGTCAAAAACGACATACTCAGATCTTCACCAAACTTTGCATGGATACATTGGATGTCAAGACACGTGGAAAAAACATACAAAACATAGGATTGGTGACATCAAGATTTTGGAAGAATTTTTTAAGAATTTTCAAATTTTCAGATAGGAGGTTCCATATAAGGTCAAAAACTACATACTCAGATCTTCACCAAACTTTGCAGGGATACATTGGAGGTCGAGACACGTGGAAAAAAAGTACAAAACAAGAGATTGGGGTCATCAAGATTTTGGACGGATTTTTTAGGAATTTTCAAATTTTCAGATGGGAGGTTCCAGATAAGGTCAAAAACTACATACTCAGATCTTCACCAAACTTTGCAGGGATCCATTGGAGGTCGAGACACGTGGAAAAAACGTACAAAACAAGAGATTGGAGACATCAAGATTTTGGACGAATTTTTTAAGAATTTTCAAATTTTCAGATAGGAGGTTCCAGATGAGGTCAAAAACTACATACTCAGATCTTCACCAAACTTTGCAGGAATACTTTGCATGTCAAGACACGTGGAAATAACGTACAAAACAAGAGATCGGAGACATCAAGATTTTCGACGAATTTTTTAAGAATTTTCAAATTTTCAGATGGGAGGTTCCAGATAAGGTCAAAAACGACATACTCAGATCTTCACCAAACTTTGCAGGGATCCATTGGAGGTCGAGACACGTGGAAAAAACGTACAAAACAAGAGATTGGAGACATCAAGATTTTGGACGAATTTTTTAAGAATTTTCAAATTTTCAGATAGGAGGTTCCATATAAGGTCAAAAACTACATACTCAGATCTTCACCAAACTTTGCAGGGATACATTGGATGTCAAGACACGTGGAAAAAACGTACAAAACAAAAGATTGGAGACATCAAGATTTTCGACGAATTTTTTAAGAATTTTCAAATTTTCAGATAGGAGGTTCCAGATAAGGTCAAAAACTACATACTCAGATCTTCACCAAACTTTGCAGGGATACATTGGATGTCAAGACACGTGGAAAAAACGTACAAAACAAGAGATTGGGGTCATCAAGATTTTGGACGGATTTTTTAGGAATTTTCAAATTTTCAGATGGGAGGTTCCAGATAAGGTCAAAAACTACATACTCAGATCTTCACCAAACATTGCAGGGATACATTGGATGTCAAGACACGTGGAAAAAACGTACAAAACAAGAGATTGGAGACATCAAAATTTTGGACGAATTTTTTAAGAATTTTCAAATTTTCAGATAGGAGGTTCCAGATGAGGTCAAAAACTACATACTCAGATCTTCACCAAACTTTGCAGGAATACTTTGCATGTCAAGACACGTGGAAAAAACGTACAAAACAAGAGATCGGAGACATCAAGATTTTCGACGAATTTTTTAAGAATTTTCAAATTTTCAGATGGGAGGTTCCAGATAAGGTCAAAAACGACATACTCAGATCTTCACCAAACTTTGCATGTATACATTGGATGTCAAGACACGTGGAAAAAACATACAAAACATAGGATTGGTGACATCAAGATTTTGGACGAATTTTTTAAGAATTTTCAAATTTTCAGATAGGAGGTTCCATATAAGGTCAAAAACTACATACTCTGATCTTCACCAAACTTTGCAGGGATACATTGGAGGTCGAGACACGTGGAAAAAAAGTACAAAACAAGAGATTGGGGTCATCAAGATTTTGGACGGATTTTTTAGGAATTTTCAAATTTTCAGATGGGAGGTTCCAGATAAGGTCAAAAACTACATACTCAGATCTTCACCAAACATTGCAGGGATACATTGGATGTCAAGACACGTGGAAAAAACGTACAAAACAAGAGATTGGAGACATCAAGATTTTGGACGAATTTTTTAAGAATTTTCAAATTTTCAGATAGGAGGTTCCAGATGAGGTCAAAAACTACATACTCAGATCTTCACCAAACTTTGCAGGAATACTTTGCATGTCAAGACACGTGGAAAAAACGTACAAAACAAGAGATCGGAGACATCAAGATTTTCGACGAATTTTTTAAGAACTTTCAAATTTTCAGATGGGAGGTTCCAGATAAGGTCAAAAACGACATACTCAGATCTTCACCAAACTTTGCAGGGATCCATTGGAGGTCGAGACACGTGGAAAAAACGTACAAAACAAGAGATTGGAGACATCAAGATTTTGGACGAATTTTTTAAGAATTTTCAAATTTTCAGATAGGAGGTTCCATATAAGGTCAAAAACTACATACTCAAATCTTCACCAAACTTTGCAGGGATACATTGGATGTCAAGACACGTGGAAAAAACGTACAAAACAAGAGATTGGAGACATCAAGATTTTCGACGAATTTTTTAAGAATTTTCAAATTTTCAGAAAGGATGTTCCAGAGAAGGTCAAAAACGACATACTCAGATCTTCACCAAACTTTGCAGGGATCCATTGGAGGTCGAGACACGTGGAAAAAACGTACAAAACAAGAGATTGGAGACATCAAGATTTTGGACGAATTTTTTAAGAATTTTCAAATTTTCAGATAGGAGGTTCCATATAAGGTCAAAAACTACATACTCAAATCTTCACCAAACATTGCAGGGATACATTGGATGTCAAGACACGTGGAAAAAACGTACAAAACAAGAGATTGGAGACATCAAGATTTTCGACGAATTTTTGAAGAATTTTCAAATTTTCAGATAGGAGGTTCCAGATAAGGTCTAAAACTACATACTCAGATCTCCACCAAACATTGCAGGAATACATTGGATGTCAAGACACGTGGAAAAAACGTACAAAACAAGAGATTGGAGACATCAAGATTTTCGACGAATTTTTGAAGAATTTTCAAATTTTCAGATAGGAGGTTCCAGATAAGGTCAAAAACTACATACTCAGATCTTCACCAAACGTTGCAGGGATACTTTGCATGTCAAGACACGTGGAAAAAACGTACAAAACAAAAGATTGGAGACATCAAGATTTTCGACGAATTTTTTAAGAATTTTCAAATTTTCAGATGGGAGGTTCCAGATAAGGTCAAAAACGACATACTCAGATCTTCACCAAACTTTGCATGGATACATTGGATGTCAAGACACGTGGAAAAAACGTACAAAACAAGAGATTGGAGACATCAAGATTTTGGACGAATTTTTTAAGAATTTTCAAATTTTCAGATGGGAGGTTCAATATAAGGTCAAAAACTACATACCCAGATCTTCACCAAACTTTGCAGGGATACTTTGGATGTCAAGACACGTGGAAAAAACGTACAAAACAAGAGATTGGGGTCATCAAGATTTTGCACGGATTTTTTAGGAATTTTCAAATTTTCAGATGGGAGGTTCCAGATAAGGTCAAAAACTACATACTCAGATCTTCACCAAACTTTGCAGGGATACATTGGATGTCAAGACACGTGGAAAAAACGTACAAAACAAGAGATTGGAGACATCAAGATTTTGGACGAATTTTTTAAGAATTTTCAAATTTTCAGATAGGAGGTTCCATATAAGGTCAAAAACTACATACTCAGATCTTCACCAAACTTTGCATGGATACATTATGTGTCAAGACACGTGGAAAAAACGTACAAAACAAAAGATTGGAGACATCAAGATTTTGGTCGAATTTTTTAAGAATTTTCAAATTTTCAGATGGGAGGTTCCAGATAAGGTCAAAAACTACATACTCAGATCTTCACCAAACTTTGCAGGGTACATTGGATGTCAAGACACGTGGAAAAAACGTACAAAACAAGAGATTGGAGACATCAAGATTTTGGACGAATTTTTTAAGAATTTTCAAATTTTCAGATAGGAGGTTCCATATAAGGTCAAAAACTACATACTCAGATCTTCACCAAACTTTGCATGGATACATTATGTGTCAAGACACGTGGAAAAAACGTACAAAACAAAAGATTGGAGACATCAAGATTTTGGTCGAATTTTTTAAGAATTTTCAAATTTTCAGATGGGAGGTTCCAGATAAGGTCAAAAACTACATACTCAGATCTGCACCAAACTTTGCAGGGATACATTGGATGTCAAGACACGTGGAAAAAACGTACAAAAAAGAGATTGGAGACATCAAGATTTTGGACGAATTTTTTAACAATTTTCAAATTTTCAGAAAGGATGTTCCAGATAAGGTCAAAAACGACATACTCAGATCTTCACCAAACTTTGCAGGGATACATTGGATATCAAGACACGTGGAAAAAACGTACAAAACAAGAGATTGGAGGCATCAAGATTTTGGACGAATTTTTTAAGAATTTTCAAATTTTCAGAAAGGATGTTCCAGATAAGGTCAAAAACGACATACTCAGATCTTCACCAAACTTTGCAGGGATCCATTGGAGGTCGAGACACGTGGAAAAAACGTACAAAACAAGAGATTGGAGACATCAAGATTTTGGACGAATTTTTGAAGAATTTTCAAATTTTCAGATGGGAGGTTCCAGATAAGGTCTAAAACTACATACTCAGATCTCCACCAAACATTGCAGGAATACATTGGATGTCAAGACACGTGGAAAAAACGTACAAAACAAGAGATTGGAGACATCAAAATTGTGGACGAATTTTTTAAGAATTTTCAAATTTTCAGATAGGAGGTTCCAGATAAGGTCAAAAACTACATACTCAGATCTTCACCAAACTTTGCAGGGATACATTGGATGTCAAGACACGTGGAAAAAACGTACAAAACAAGAGATTGGGGTCATCAAGATTTTGGACGGATTTTTTAGGAATTTTCAAATTTTCAGATGGGAGGTTCCAGATAAGGTCAAAAACTACATACTCAGATCTTCACCAAACATTGCAGGGATACATTGGATGTCAAGACACGTGGAAAAAACGTACAAAACAAGAGATTGGAGACATCAAAATTTTGGACGAATTTTTTAAGAATTTTCAAATTTTCAGATAGGAGGTTCCAGATGAGGTCAAAAACTACATACTCAGATCTTCACCAAACTTTGCAGGAATACTTTGCATGTCAAGACACGTGGAAAAAACGTACAAAACAAGAGATCGGAGACATCAAGATTTTCGACGAATTTTTTAAGAATTTTCAAATTTTCAGATGGGAGGTTCCAGATAAGGTCAAAAACGACATACTCAGATCTTCACCAAACTTTGCATGGATACATTGGATGTCAAGACACGTGGAAAAAACATACAAAACATAGGATTGGTGACATCAAGATTTTGGACGAATTTTTTAAGAATTTTCAAATTTTCAGATAGGAGGTTCCATATAAGGTCAAAAACTACATACTCAGATCTTCACCAAACTTTGCAGGGATACATTGGAGGTCGAGACACGTGGAAAAAAAGTACAAAACAAGAGATTGGGGTCATCAAGATTTTGGACGGATTTTTTAGGAATTTTCAAATTTTCAGATGGGAGGTTCCAGATAAGGTCAAAAACTACATACTCAGATCTTCACCAAACATTGCAGGGATACATTGGATGTCAAGACACGTGGAAAAAACGTACAAAACAAGAGATTGGAGACATCAAGATTTTGGACGAATTTTTTAAGAATTTTCAAATTTTCAGATAGGAGGTTCCAGATGAGGTCAAAAACTACATACTCAGATCTTCACCAAACTTTGCAGGAATACTTTGCATGTCAAGACACGTGGAAAAAACGTACAAAACAAGAGATCGGAGACATCAAGATTTTCGACGAATTTTTTAAGAACTTTCAAATTTTCAGATGGGAGGTTCCAGATAAGGTCAAAAACGACATACTCAGATCTTCACCAAACTTTCCAGGGATCCATTGGAGGTCGAGACACGTGGAAAAAACGTACAAAACAAGAGATTGGAGACATCAAGATTTTGGACGAATTTTTTAAGAATTTTCAAATTTTCAGATAGGAGGTTCCATATAAGGTCAAAAACTACATACTCAAATCTTCACCAAACTTTGCAGGGATACATTGGATGTCAAGACACGTGGAAAAAACGTACAAAACAAGAGATTGGAGACATCAAGATTTTCGACGAATTTTTTAAGAATTTTCAAATTTTCAGAAAGGATGTTCCAGAGAAGGTCAAAAACGACATACTCAGATCTTCACCAAACTTTGCAGGGATCCATTGGAGGTCGAGACACGTGGAAAAAACGTACAAAACAAGAGATTGGAGACATCAAGATTTTGGACGAATTTTTTAAGAATTTTCAAATTTTCAGATAGGAGGTTCCATATAAGGTCAAAAACTACATACTCAAATCTTCACCAAACTTTGCAGGGATACATTGGATGTCAAGACACGTGGAAAAAACGTACAAAACAAGAGATTGGAGACATCAAGATTTTCGACGAATTTTTGAAGAATTTTCAAATTTTCAGATAGGAGGTTCCAGATAAGGTCTAAAACTACATACTCAGATCTCCACCAAACATTGCAGGAATACATTGGATGTCAAGACACGTGGAAAAAACGTACAAAACAAGAGATTGGAGACATCAAGATTTTCGACGAATTTTTGAAGAATTTTCAAATTTTCAGATAGGAGGTTCCAGATAAGGTCAAAAACTACATACTCAGATCTTCACCAAACGTTGCAGGGATACTTTGCATGTCAAGACATGTGGAAAAAACGTACAAAACAAAAGATTGGAGACATCAAGATTTTCGACGAATTTTTTAAGAATTTTCAAATTTTCAGATGGGAGGTTCCAGATAAGGTCAAAAACGACATACTCAGATCTTCACCAAACTTTGCATGGATACATTGGATGTCAAGACACGTGGAAAAAACGTACAAAACAAGAGATTGGAGACATCAAGATTTTGGACGAATTTTTTAAGAATTTTCAAATTTTCAGATGGGAGGTTCAATATAAGGTCAAAAACTACATACTCAGATCTTCACCAAACTTTGCAGGGATACTTTGGATGTCAAGACACGTGGAAAAAACGTACAAAACAAGAGATTGGGGTCATCAAGATTTTGGACGGATTTTTTAGGAATTTTCAAATTTTCAGATGGGAGGTTCCAGATAAGGTCAAAAACTACATACTCAGATCTTCACCAAACTTTGCAGGGATACATTGGATGTCAAGACACGTGGAAAAAACGTACAAAACAAGAGATTGGAGACATCAAGATTTTGGACGAATTTTTTAAGAATTTTCAAATTTTCAGATAGGAGGTTCCATATAAGGTCAAAAACTACATACTCAGATCTTCACCAAACTTTGCATGGATACATTATGTGTCAAGACACGTGGAAAAAACGTACAAAACAAAAGATTGGAGACATCAAGATTTTGGTCGAATTTTTTAAGAATTTTCAAATTTTCAGATGGGAGGTTCCAGATAAGGTCAAAAACTACATACTCAGATCTTCACCAAACTTTGCAGGGATACATTGGATGTCAAGACACGTGGAAAAAACGTACAAAAAAGAGATTGGAGACATCAAGATTTTGGACGAATTTTTTAAGAATTTTCAAATTTTCAGATAGGAGGTTCCATATAAGGTCAAAAACTACATACTCAGATCTTCACCAAACTTTGCATGGATACATTATGTGTCAAGACACGTGGAAAAAACGTACAAAACAAAAGATTGGAGACATCAAGATTTTGGTCGAATTTTTTAAGAATTTTCAAATTTTCAGATGGGAGGTTCCAGATAAGGTCAAAAACTACATACTCAGATCTTCACCAAACTTTGCAGGGTACATTGGATGTCAAGACACGTGGAAAAAACGTACAAAACAAGAGATTGGAGACATCAAGATTTTGGACGAATTTTTTAAGAATTTTCAAATTTTCAGATAGGAGGTTCCATATAAGGTCAAAAACTACATACTCAGATCTTCACCAAACTTTGCATGGATACATTATGTGTCAAGACACGTGGAAAAAACGTACAAAACAAAAGATTGGAGACATCAAGATTTTGGTCGAATTTTTTAAGAATTTTCAAATTTTCAGATGGGAGGTTCCAGATAAGGTCAAAAACTACATACTCAGATCTTCACCAAACTTTGCAGGGATACATTGGATGTCAAGACACGTGGAAAAAACGTACAAAAAAGAGATTGGAGACATCAAGATTTTGGACGAATTTTTTAACAATTTTCAAATTTTCAGAAAGGATGTTCCAGATAAGGTCAAAAACGACATACTCAGATCTTCACCAAACTTTGCAGGGATACATTGGATATCAAGACACGTGGAAAAAACGTAGAAAACAAGAGATTGGAGACATCAAGATTTTGGACGAATTTTTTAAGAATTTTCAAATTTTCAGAAAGGATGTTCCAGATAAGGTCAAAAACGACATACTCAGATCTTCACCAAACTTTGCAGGGATCCATTGGAGGTCGAGACACATGGAAAAAACGTACAAAACAAGAGATTGGAGACATCAAGATTTTGGACGAATTTTTTAAGAATTTTCAAATTTTCAGATAGGAGGTTCCAGATGAGGTCAAAAACTACATACTCAGATCTTCACCAAACTTTGCAGGAATACTTTGCATGTCAAGACACGTGGAAAAAACGTACAAAACAAGAGATCGGAGACATCAAGATTTTCGACGAATTTTTTAAGAATTTTCAAATTTTCAGATGGGAGGTTCCAGATAAGTTCAAAAACGACATACTCAGATCTTCACCAAACTTTGCATGGATACATTGGATGTCAAGACACGTGGAAAAAACATACAAAACATTGGATTGGTGACATCAAGATTTTGGACGAATTTTTTAAGAATTTTCAAATTTTCAGATAGGAGGTTCCATATAAGGTCAAAAACTACATACTCAGATCTTCACCAAACTTTGCAGGGATACATTGGAGGTCGAGACACGTGGAAAAAAAGTACAAAACAAGAGATTGGGGTCATCAAGATTTTGGACGAATTTTTTAGGAATTTTCAAATTTTCAGATGGGAAGTTCCAGATAAGGTCAAAAACTACATACTCAGATCTTCACCAAACATTGCAGGGATACATTGGATGTCAAGACACGTGGAAAAAACGTACAAAACAAGAGATTGGAGACATCAAGATTTTGGACGAATTTTTTAAGAATTTTCAAATTTTCAGATAGGAGGTTCCAGATGAGGTCAAAAACTACATACTCAGATCTTCACCAAACTTTGCAGGAATACTTTGCATGTCAAGACACGTGGAAAAAACGTACAAAACAAGAGATCGGAGACATCAAGATTTTCGACGAATTTTTTAAGAATTTTCAAATTTTCAGATGGGAGGTTCCAGATAAGGTCAAAAACGACATACTCAGATCTTCACCAAACTTTGCAGGGATCCATTGGAGGTCGAGACACGTGGAAAAAACGTACAAAACAAGAGATTGGAGACATCAAGATTTTGGACGAATTTTTTAAGAATTTTCAAATTTTCAGATAGGAGGTTCCATATAAGGTCAAAAACTACATACTCAGATCTTCACCAAACTTTGCAGGGATACATTGGATGTCAAGACACGTGGAAAAAACGTACAAAACAAAAGTTTGGAGACATCAAGATTTTCGACGAATTTTTTAAGAATTTTCAAATTTTCAGATAGGAGGTTCCAGATAAGGTCAAAAACTACATACTCAGATCTTCACCAAACTTTGCAGGGATACATTATGTGTCAAGACACGTGGAAAAAACGTACAAAACAAAATATTGGAGACATCAAGATTTTGGTCGAATTTTTTAAGAATTTTCAAATTTTGAGATGGGAGGTTCCAGATAAGGTCAAAAACTACATACTCAGATCTTCACCAAACTTTGCAGGGATCCATTGGAGGTCGAGACACGTGGAAAAAACGTACAAAACAAGAGATTGGAGACATCAAGATTTTGGACGAATTTTTTTAGAATTTTCAAATTTTCAGATAGGAGGTTCCATATAAGGTCAAAAACTACATACTCAGATCTTCACCAAACTTTGCAGGGATACATTGGATATCAAGACACGTGGAAAAAACGTACAAAACAAGAGATTGGAGACATCAAGAATTTGGACGAATTTTTTAAGAATTTTCAAATTTTCAGATAGGAGGTTCCAGATAAGGTCAAAAACTACATACTCAGATCTTCACCAAACTTTGCAGGGATACATTGGATGTCAAGACACGTGGAAAAAACGTACAAAACAAGAGATTGGGGTCATCAAGATTTTGGACGGATTTTTTAGGAATTTTCAAATTTTCAGATGGGAGGTTCCAGATAAGGTCAAAAACTACATACTCAGATCTTCACCAAACATTGCAGGGATACATTGGATGTCAAGACACGTGGAAAAAACGTACAAAACAAGAGATTGGAGACATCAAAATTTTGGACGAATTTTTTAAGAATTTTCAAATTTTCAGATAGGAGGTTCCAGATGAGGTCAAAAACTACATACTCAGATCTTCACCAAACTTTGCAGGAATACTTTGCATGTCAAGACACGTGGAAAAAACGTACAAAACAAGAGATCGGAGACATCAAGATTTTCGACGAATTTTTTAAGAATTTTCAAATTTTCAGATGGGAGGTTCCAGATAAGGTCAAAAACGACATACTCAGATCTTCACCAAACTTTGCATGGATACATTGGATGTCAAGACACGTGGAATAAACATACAAAACATAGGATTGGTGACATCAAGATTTTGGACGAATTTTTTAAGAATTTTCAAATTTTCAGATAGGAGGTTCCATATAAGGTCAAAAACTACATACTCAGATCTTCACCAAACTTTGCAGGGATACATTGGAGGTCGAGACACGTGGAAAAAAAGTACAAAACAAGAGATTGGGGTCATCAAGATTTTGGACGAATTTTTTAGGAATTTTCAAATTTTCAGATGGGAGGTTCCAGATAAGGTCAAAAACTACATACTCAGATCTTCACCAAACATTGCAGGGATACATTGGATGTCAAGACACGTGGAAAAAACGTACAAAACAAGAGATTGGAGACATCAAGATTTTGGACGAATTTTTTAAGAATTTTCAAATTTTCAGATAGGAGGTTCCAGATGAGGTCAAAAACTACATACTCAGATCTTCACCAAACTTTGCAGGAATACTTTGCATGTCAAGACACGTGGAAAAAACGTACAAAACAAGAGATCGGAGACATCAAGATTTTCGACGAATTTTTTAAGAATTTTCAAATTTTCAGATGGGAGGTTCCAGATAAGGTCAAAAACGACATACTCAGATCTTCACCAAACTTTGCAGGGATCCATTGGAGGTCGAGACACGTGGAAAAAACGTACAAAACAAGAGATTGGAGACATCAAGATTTTGGACGAATTTTTTAAGAATTTTCAAATTTTCAGATAGGAGGTTCCATATAAGGTCAAAAACTACATACTCAGATCTTCACCAAACTTTGCAGGGATACATTGGATGTCAAGACACGTGGAAAAAACGTACAAAACAAAAGTTTGGAGACATCAAGATTTTCGACGAATTTTTTAAGAATTTTCAAATTTTCAGATAGGAGGTTCCAGATAAGGTCAAAAACTACATACTCAGATCTTCACCAAACTTTGCAGGGATACATTATGTGTCAAGACACGTGGAAAAAACGTACAAAACAAAATATTGGAGACATCAAGATTTTGGTCGAATTTTTTAAGAATTTTCAAATTTTGAGATGGGAGGTTCCAGATAAGGTCAAAAACTACATACTCAGATCTTCACCAAACTTTGCAGGGATCCATTGGAGGTCGAGACACGTGGAAAAAACGTACAAAACAAGAGATTGGAGACATCAAGATTTTGGACGAATTTTTTTAGAATTTTCAAATTTTCAGATAGGAGGTTCCATATAAGGTCAAAAACTACATACTCAGATCTTCACCAAACTTTGCAGGGATACATTGGATATCAAGACACGTGGAAAAAACGTACAAAACAAGAGATTGGAGACATCAAGAATTTGGACGAATTTTTTAAGAATTTTCAAATTTTCAGATAGGAGGTTCCAGATAAGGTCAAAAACTACATACTCAGATCTTCACCAAACTTTGCAGGGATACATTGGATGTCAAGACACGTGGAAAAAACGTACAAAACAAGAGATTGGGGTCATCAAGATTTTGGACGGATTTTTTAGGAATTTTCAAATTTTCAGATGGGAGGTTCCAGATAAGGTCAAAAACTACATACTCAGATCTTCACCAAACATTGCAGGGATACATTGGATGTCAAGACACGTGGAAAAAACGTACAAAACAAGAGATTGGAGACATCAAAATTTTGGACGAATTTTTTAAGAATTTTCAAATTTTCAGATAGGAGGTTCCAGATGAGGTCAAAAACTACATACTCAGATCTTCACCAAACTTTGCAGGAATACTTTGCATGTCAAGACACGTGGAAAAAACGTACAAAACAAGAGATCGGAGACATCAAGATTTTCGACGAATTTTTTAAGAATTTTCAAATTTTCAGATGGGAGGTTCCAGATAAGGTCAAAAACGACATACTCAGATCTTCACCAAACTTTGCATGGATACATTGGATGTCAAGACACGTGGAATAAACATACAAAACATAGGATTGGTGACATCAAGATTTTGGACGAATTTTTTAAGAATTTTCAAATTTTCAGATAGGAGGTTCCATATAAGGTCAAAAACTACATACTCAGATCTTCACCAAACTTTGCAGGGATACATTGGAGGTCGAGACACGTGGAAAAAAAGTACAAAATAAGAGATTGGGGTCATCAAGATTTTGGACGGATTTTTTAGGAATTTTCAAATTTTCAGATGGGAGGTTCCAGATAAGGTCAAAAACTACATACTCAGATCTTCACCAAACATTGCAGGGATACATTGGATGTCAAGACACGTGGAAAAAACGTACAAAACAAGAGATTGGAGACATCAAGATTTTGGACGAATTTTTTAAGAATTTTCAAATTTTCAGATAGGAGGTTCCAGATGAGGTCAAAAACTACATACTCAGATCTTCACCAAACTTTGCAGGAATACTTTGCATGTCAAGACACGTGGAAAAAACGTACAAAACAAGAGATCGGAGACATCAAGATTTTCGACGAATTTTTTAAGAATTTTCAAATTTTCAGATGGGAGGTTCCAGATAAGGTCAAAAACGACATACTCAGATCTTCACCAAACTTTGCAGGGATCCATTGGAGGTCGAGACACGTGGAAAAAACGTACAAAACAAGAGATTGGAGACATCAAGATTTTGGACGAATTTTTTAAGAATTTTCAAATTTTCAGATAGGAGGTTCCATATAAGGTCAAAAACTACATACTCAGATCTTCACCAAACGTTGCAGGGATACATTGCATGTCAAGACACGTGGAAAAAACGTACAAAACAAAAGATTGGAGACATCAAGATTTTCGACGAATTTTTTAAGAATTTTCAAATTTTCAGATGGGAGGTTCCAGATAAGGTCAAAAACGACATACTCAGATCTTCACCAAACTTTGCATGGATACATTGGATGTCAAGACACGTGGAATAAACATACAAAACATAGGATTGGTGACATCAAGATTTTGGACGAATTTTTTAAGAATTTTCAAATTTTCAGATAGGAGGTTCCATATAAGGTCAAAAACTACATACTCAGATCTTCACCAAACTTTGCAGGGATACATTGGAGGTCGAGACACGTGGAAAAAAAGTACAAAACAAGAGATTGGGGTCATCAAGATTTTGGACGGATTTTTTAGGAATTTTCAAATTTTCAGATGGGAGGTTCCAGATAAGGTCAAAAACTACATACTCAGATCTTCACCAAACATTGCAGGGATACATTGGATGTCAAGACACGTGGAAAAAACGTACAAAACAAGAGATTGGAGACATCAAGATTTTGGACGAATTTTTTAAGAATTTTCAAATTTTCAGATAGGAGGTTCCAGATGAGGTCAAAAACTACATACTCAGATCTTCACCAAACTTTGCAGGAATACTTTGCATGTCAAGACACGTGGAAAAAACGTACAAAACAAGAGATCGGAGACATCAAGATTTTCGACGAATTTTTTAAGAATTTTCAAATTTTCAGATGGGAGGTTCCAGATAAGGTCAAAAACGACATACTCAGATCTTCACCAAACTTTGCAGGGATCCATTGGAGGTCGAGACACGTGGAAAAAACGTACAAAACAAGAGATTGGAGACATCAAGATTTTGGACGAATTTTTTAAGAATTTTCAAATTTTCAGATAGGAGGTTCCATATAAGGTCAAAAACTACATACTCAGATCTTCACCAAACTTTGCAGGGATACATTGGATGTCAAGACACGTGGAAAAAACGTACAAAACAAGAGATTGGAGACATAAAGTTTTTCGACGAATTTTTTAAGAATTTTCAAATTTTCAGAAAGGATGTTCCAGATAAGGTCAAAAACGACATACTCAGATCTTCACCAAACTTTGCAGGGATCCATTGGAGGTCGAGACACGTGGAAAAAACGTACAAAACAAGAGATTGGAGACATCAAGATTTTGGACGAATTTTTGAAGAATTTTCAAATTTTCAGATAGGAGGTTCCAGATAAGGTCTAAAACTACATACTCAGATCTCCACCAAACATTGCAGGAATACATTGGATGTCAAGACACGTGGAAAAAACGTACAAAACAAGAGATTGGAGACATCAAGATTTTCGACGAATTTTTGAAGAATTTTCAAATTTTCAGATAGGAGGTTCCAGATAAGGTCAAAAACTACATACTCAGATCTTCACCAAACGTTGCAGGGATACTTTGCATGTCAAGACACGTGGAAAAAACGTACAAAACAAAAGATTGGAGACATCAAGATTTTCGACGATTTTTTTAAGAATTTTCAAATTTTCAGATGGGAGGTTCCAGATAAGGTCAAAAACGACATACTCAGATCTTCACCAAACTTTGCATGGATACATTGGATGTCAAGACACGTGGAAAAAACGTACAAAACAAGAGATTGGAGACATCAAGATTTTGGACGAATTTTTTAAGAATTTTCAAATTTTCAGATGGGAGGTTCAATATAAGGTCAAAAACTACATACTCAGATCTTCACCAAACTTTGCAGGGATACTTTGGATGTCAAGACACGTGGAAAAAACGTACAAAACAAGAGATTGGGGTCATCAAGATTTTGGACGAATTTTTTAAGAATTTTCAAATTTTCAGATGGGAGGTTCAATATAAGGTCAAAAACTACATACTCAGATCTTCACCAAACTTTGCATGGATACATTGGATGTCAAGACACGTGGAAAAAACATACAAAACATAGGATTCGGAACATCAAGATTTTGGTCGAATTTTTTTAGAATTTTCAAATTTTCAGATAGGAGGTTCCATATAAGGTCAAAAACTACATACTCAGATCTTCACCAAACATTGCAGGAATACATTGGATGTCAAGACACGTGGAAAAAACGTACAAAACAAGAGATTGGGGTCATCAAGATTTTGCACGGATTTTTTAGGAATTTTCAAATTTTCAGATGGGAGGTTCCAGATAAGGTCAAAAACTACATACTCAGATCTTCACCAAACTTTGCAGGGATACATTGGATGTCAAGACACGTGGAAAAAACGTACAAAACAAGAGATTGGAGACATCAAGATTTTGGACGAATTTTTTAAGAATTTTCAAATTTTCAGATAGGAGGTTCCATATAAGGTCAAAAACTACATACTCAGATCTTCACCAAACTTTGCATGGATACATTATGTGTCAAGACACGTGGAAAAAACGTACAAAACAAAAGATTGGAGACATCAAGATTTTGGTCGAATTTTTTAAGAATTTTCAAATTTTCAGATGGGAGGTTCCAGATAAGGTCAAAAACTACATACTCAGATCTTCACCAAACTTTGCAGGGATACATTGGATGTCAAGACACGTGGAAAAAACGTTCAAAACAAGAGATTGGGGTCATCAAGATTTTGGACGAATTTTTTAACAATTTTCAAATTTTCAGAAAGGATGTTCCAGATAAGGTCAAAAACGACATACTCAGATCTTCACCAAACTTTGCAGGGATACATTGGATATCAAGACACGTGGAAAAAACGTACAAAACAAGAGATTGGAGACATCAAGATTTTGGACGAATTTTTTAAGAATTTTCAAATTTTCAGATAGGAGTTTCCAGATAAGGTCAAAAACTACATACTCAGATCTTCACCAAACTTTGCAGGGATACATTGGATGTCAAGACACGTGGAAAAAACGTACAAAACAAGAGATTGGGGTCATCAAGATTTTGGACGAATTTTTTAAGAATTTTCAAATTTTCAGATGGGAGGTTCCAGATAAGGTCAAAAACTACATACTCAGATCTTCACCAAACTTTGCAGGGATACATTGGATGTCAAGACACGTGGAAAAAACGTACAAAACAAGAGATTGGGGTCATCAAGATTTTGGACGAATTTTTTAACAATTTTCAAATTTTCAGAAAGGATGTTCCAGATAAGGTCAAAAACGACATACTCAGATCTTCACCAAACTTTGCAGGGATACATTGGATATCAAGACACGTGGAAAAAACGTACAAAACAAGAGATTGGAGACATCAAGATTTTGGACGAATTTTTGAAGAATTTTCAAATTTTCAGATAGGAGGTTCCAGATAAGGTCAAAAACTACATACTCAGATCTTCACTAAACTTTGCAGGAATACTTTGCATGTCAAGACACGTGGAAAAAACGTACAAAACAAGAGATTGGAGACATCAAGATTTTCGACGAATTTTTTAAGAATTTTCAAATTTTCAGATGGGAGGTTCCAGATAAGGTCAAAAACGACATACTCAGATCTTCACCAAACTTTGCATGGATACATTGGATGTCAAGACACGTGGAAAAAACGTACAAAACAAGAGATTGGGGTCATCAAGATTTTGCACGGATTTTTTAGGAATTTTCAAATTTTCAGATGGGAGGTTCCAGATAAGGTCAAAAACTACATACTCAGATCTTCACCAAACTTTGCAGGGATACATTGGATGTTAAGACACGTGGAAAAAACGTACAAAACAAGAGATTGGAGACATCAAGATTTTGGACGAATTTTTTAAGAATTTTCAAATTTTCAGATAGGAGGTTCCATATAAGGTCAAAAACTACATACTCAGATCTTCACCAAACTTTGCATGGATACATTATGTGTCAAGACACGTGGAAAAAACGTACAAAACAAAAGATTGGAGACATCAAGATTTTGGTCGAATTTTTTAAGAATTTTCAAATTTTCAGATGGGAGGTTCCAGATAAGGTCAAAAACTACATACTCAGATCTTCACCAAACTTTGCAGGGATACATTGGATGTCAAGACACGTGGAAAAAACGTACAAAAAAGAGATTGGAGACATCAAGATTTTGGACGAATTTTTTAACAATTTTCAAATTTTCAGAAAGGATGTTCCAGATAAGGTCAAAAACGACATACTCAGATCTTCACCAAACTTTGCAGGGATACATTGGATATCAAGACACGTGGAAAAAACGTACAAAACAAGAGATTGGAGACATCAAGATTTTGGACGAATTTTTTAAGAATTTTCAAATTTTCAGATAGGAGGTTCCAGATAAGGTCAAAAACTACATACTCAGATCTTCACCAAACTTTGCAGGGATACATTGGATGTCAAGACACGTGGAAAAAACGTACAAAACAAGAGATGGGGGTCATCAAGATTTTGGACGGATTTTTTAGGAATTTTCAAATTTTCAGATGGGAGGTTCCAGATAAGGTCAAAAACTACATACTCAGATCTTCACCAAACATTGCAGGGATACATTGGATGTCAAGACACGTGGAAAAAACGTACAAAACAAGAGATTGGAGACATCAAAATTTTGGACGATTTTTTTAAGAATTTTCAAGTTTCAGATAGGAGGTTCCAGATGAGGTCAAAAACTACATACTCAGATCTTCACCAAACTTTGCAGGAATACTTTGCATGTCAAGACACGTGGAAAAAACGTACAAAACAAGAGATCGGAGACATCAAGATTTTCGACGAATTTTTTAAGAATTTTCAAATTTTCAGATGGGAGGTTCCAGATAAGGTCAAAAACGACATACTCAGATCTTCACCAAACTTTGCATGGATACATTATGTGTCAAGACACGTGGAAAAAACATACAAAACATAGGATTCGGAACATCAAGATTTTGGTCGAATTTTTTAAGAATTTTCAAATTTTCAGATAGGAGGTTCCATATAAGGTCAAAAACTACATACTCAGATCTTCACCAAACATTGCAGGAATACATTGGATGTCAAGACACGTGGAAAAAACGTACAAAACAAGAGATTGGGGTCATCAAGATTTTGCACGGATTTTTTAGGAATTTTCAAATTTTCAGATGGGAGGTTCCAGATAAGGTCAAAAACTACATACTCAGATCTTCACCAAACTTTGCAGGGATACATTGGATGTCAAGACACGTGGAAAAAACGTACAAAACAAGAGATTGGAGACATCAAGATTTTGGACGAATTTTTTAAGAATTTTCAAATTTTCAGATAGGAGGTTCCATATAAGGTCAAAAACTACATACTCAGATCTTCACCAAACTTTGCATGGATACATTATGTGTCAAGACACGTGGAAAAAACGTACAAAACAAAAGATTGGAGACATCAAGATTTTGGTCGAATTTTTTAAGAATTTTCAAATTTTCAGATGGGAGGTTCCAGATAAGGTCAAAAACTACATACTCAGATCTTCACCAAACTTTGCAGGGATACATTGGATGTCAAGACACGTGGAAAAAACGTACAAAACAAGAGATTGGAGACATCAAGATTTTGGACGAATTTTTTAAGAATTTTCAAATTTTCGGATAGGAGGTACCATATAAGGTCAAAAACTACATACTCAGATCTTCACCAAACTTTGCATGGATACATTATGTGTCAAGACACGTGGAAAAAACGTACAAAACAAAAGATTGGAGACATCAAGATTTTGGTCGAATTTTTTAAGAATTTTCAAATTTTCAGATGGGAGGTTCCAGATAAGGTCAAAAACTACATACTCAGATCTTCACCAAACTTTGCAGGGATACATTGGATGTCAAGACACGTGGAAAAAACGTACAAAAAAGAGATTGGAGACATCAAGATTTTGGACGAATTTTTTAACAATTTTCAAATTTTCAGAAAGGATGTTCCAGATAAGGTCAAAAACGACATACTCAGATCTTCACCAAACTTTGCAGGGATACATTGGATATCAAGACACGTGGAAAAAACGTACAAAACAAGAGATTGGAGACATCAAGATTTTGGACGAATTTTTTAAGAATTTTCAAATTTTCAGAAAGGATGTTCCAGATAAGGTCAAAAACGACATACTCAGATCTTCACCAAACTTTGCAGGGATCCATTGGAGGTCGAGACACGTGGAAAAAACGTACAAAACAAGAGATTGGAGACATCAAGATTTTGGACGAATTTTTGAAGAATTTTCAAATTTTCAGATAGGAGGTTCCAGATAAGGTCTAAAACTACATACTCAGATCTCCACCAAACATTGCAGGAATACATTGGATGTCAAGACACGTGGAAAAAACGTACAAAACAAGAGATTGGAGACATCAAAATTTTGGACGAATTTTTTAAGAATTTTCAAATTTTCAGATAGGAGGTTCCAGATGAGGTCAAAAACTACATACTCAGATCTTCACCAAACTTTGCAGGAATACTTTGCATGTCAAGACACGTGGAAAAAACGTACAAAACAAGAGATCGGAGACATCAAGATTTTCGACGAATTTTTTAAGAATTTTCAAATTTTCAGATGGGAGGTTCCAGATAAGGTCAAAAACGACATACTCAGATCTTCACCAAACTTTGCATGTATACATTGGATGTCAAGACACGTGGAAAAAACATACAAAACATAGGATTGGTGACATCAAGATTTTGGACGAATTTTTTAAGAATTTTCAAATTTTCAGATAGGAGGTTCCATATAAGGTCAAAAACTACATACTCAGATCTTCACCAAACTTTGCAGGGATACATTGGAGGTCGAGACACGTGGAAAAAAAGTACAAAACAAGAGATTGGGGTCATCAAGATTTTGGACGGATTTTTTAGGAATTTTCAAATTTTCAGATGGGAGGTTCCAGATAAGGTCAAAAACTACATACTCAGATCTTCACCAAACATTGCAGGGATACATTGGATGTCAAGACACGTGGAAAAAACGTACAAAACAAGAGATTGGAGACATCAAGATTTTGGACGAATTTTTTAAGAATTTTCAAATTTTCAGATAGGAGGTTCCAGATGAGGTCAAAAACTACATACTCAGATCTTCACCAAACTTTGCAGGAATACTTTGCATGTCAAGACACGTGGAAAAAACGTACAAAACAAGAGATCGGAGACATCAAGATTTTCGACGAATTTTTTAAGAATTTTCAAATTTTCAGATTTGAGGTTCCAGATAAGGTCAAAAACGACATACTCAGATCTTCACCAAACTTTGCAGGGATCCATTGGAGGTCGAGACACGTGGAAAAAACGTACAAAACAAGAGATTGGAGACATCAAGATTTTGGACGAATTTTTTAAGAATTTTCAAATTTTCAGATAGGAGGTTCCATATAAGGTCAAAAACTACATACTCAGATCTTCACCAAACTTTGCAGGGATACATTGGATGTCAAGACACGTGGAAAAAACGTACAAAACAAAAGATTGGAGACATCAAGATTTTCGACGAATTTTTTAAGAATTTTCAAATTTTCAGATACGAGGTTCCAGATAAGGTCAAAAACGACATACTCAGATCTTCACCAAACTTTGCAGGGATACATTATGTGTCAAGACACGTGGAAAAAACGTACAAAACAAAAGATTGGAGACATCAAGATTTTGGTCGAATTTTTTAAGAATTTTCAAATTTTCAGATGGGAGGTTCCAGATAAGGTCAAAAACTACATACTCAGATCTTCACCAAACTTTGCAGGGATCCATTGGAGGTCGAGACACGTGGAAAAAACGTACAAAACAAGAGATTGGAGACATCAAGATTTTGGACGAATTTTTTAAGAATTTTCAAATTTTCAGATAGGAGGTTCCATATAAGGTCAAAAACTACATACTCAGATCTTCACCAAACTTTGCAGGGATACATTGGATATCAAGACACGTGGAAAAAACGTACAAAACAAGAGATTGGAGACATCAAGATTTTGGACGAATTTTTTAAGAATTTTCAAATTTTCAGATAGGAGGTTCCAGATAAGGTCAAAAACTACATACTCAGATCTTCACCAAACTTTGCAGGGATACATTGGATGTCAAGACACGTGGAAAAAACGTACAAAACAAGAGATTGGGGTCATCAAGATTTTGGACGGATTTTTTAGGAATTTTCAAATTTTCAGATGGGAGGTTCCAGATAAGGTCAAAAACTACATACTCAGATCTTCACCAAACATTGCAGGGATACATTGGATGTCAAGACACGTGGAAAAAACGTACAAAACAAGAGATTGGAGACATCAAAATTTTGGACGAATTTTTTAAGAATTTTCAAATTTTCAGATAGGAGGTTCCAGATGAGGTCAAAAACTACATACTCAGATCTTCACCAAACTTTGCAGGAATACTTTACATGTCAAGACACGTGGAAAAAACGTACAAAACAAGAGATCGGAGACATCAAGATTTTCGACGAATTTTTTAAGAATTTTCAAATTTTCAGATGGGAGGTTCCAGATAAGGTCAAAAACGACATACTCAGATCTTCACCAAACTTTGCATGGATACATTGGATGTCAAGACACGTGGAAAAAACATACAAAACATAGGATTGGTGACATCAAGATTTTGGACGAATTTTTTAAGAATTTTCAAATTTTCAGATAGGAGGTTCCATATAAGGTCAAAAACTACATACTCAGATCTTCACCAAACTTTGCAGGGATACATTGGAGGTCGAGACACGTGGAAAAAAAGTACAAAACAAGAGATTGGGGTCATCAAGATTTTGGACGGATTTTTTAGGAATTTTCAAATTTTCAGATGGGAGGTTCCAGATAAGGTCAAAAACTACATACTCAGATCTTCACCAAACATTGCAGGGATACATTGGATGTCAAGACACGTGGAAAAAACGTACAAAACAAGAGATTGGAGACATCAAGATTTTGGACGAATTTTTTAAGAATTTTCAAATTTTCAGATAGGAGGTTCCAGATGAGGTCAAAAACTACATACTCAGATCTTCACCAAACTTTGCAGGAATACTTTGCATGTCAAGACACGTGGAAAAAACGTACAAAACAAGAGATCGGAGACATCAAGATTTTCGACGAATTTTTTAAGAATTTTCAAATTTTCAGATGGGAGGTTCCAGATAAGGTCAAAAACGACATACTCAGATCTTCACCAAACTTTGCAGGGATCCATTGGAGGTCGAGACACGTGGAAAAAACGTACAAAACAAGAGATTGGAGACATCAAGATTTTGGACGAATTTTTTAAGAATTTTCAAATTTTCAGATAGGAGGTTCCATATAAGGTCAAAAACTACATACTCAGATCTTCACCAAACTTTGCAGGGATACATTGGATGTCAAGACACGTGGAAAAAACGTACAAAACAAGAGATTGGAGACATCAAGATTTTCGACGAATTTTTTAAGAATTTTCAAATTTTCAGAAAGGATGTTCCAGATAAGGTCAAAAACGACATACTCAGATCTTCACCAAACTTTGCAGGGATCCATTGGAGGTCGAGACACGTGGAAAAAACGTACAAAACAAGAGATTGGAGACATCAAGATTTTGGACGAATTTTTGAAGAATTTTCAAATTTTCAGATAGGAGGTTCCAGATAAGGTCTAAAACTACATACTCAGATCTCCACCAAACATTGCAGGAATACATTGGATGTCAAGACACGTGGAAAAAACGTACAAAACAAGAGATTGGAGACATCAAGATTTTCGACGAATTTTTGAAGAATTTTCAAATTTTCAGATAGGAGGTTCCAGATAAGGTCAAAAACTACATACTCAGATCTTCACCAAACGTTGCAGGGATACTTTGCATGTCAAGACACGTGGAAAAAACGTACAAAACAAAAGATTGGAGACATCAAGATTTTCGACGAATTTTTTAAGAATTTTCAAATTTTCAGATGGGATTTTCCAGATAAGGTCAAAAACGACATACTCAGATCTTCACCAAACTTTGCATGGATACATTGGATGTCAAGACACGTGGAAAAAACGTACAAAACAAGAGATTGGAGACATCAAGATTTTGGACGAATTTTTTAAGAATTTTCAAATTTTCAGATGGGAGGTTCAATATAAGGTCAAAAACTACATACTCAGATCTTCACCAAACTTTGCAGGGATACTTTGGATGTCAAGACACGTGGAAAAAACGTACAAAACAAGAGATTGGGGTCATCAAGATTTTGGACGAATTTTTTAAGAATTTTCAAATTTTCAGATGGGAGGTTCAATATAAGGTCAAAAACTACATACTCAGATCTTCACCAAACTTTGCATGGATACATTGGATGTCAAGACACGTGGAAAAAACATACAAAACATAGGATTCGGAACATCAAGATTTTGGTCGAATTTTTTAAGAATTTTCAAATTTTCAGATAGGAGGTTCCATATAAGGTCAAAAACTACATACTCAGATCTTCACCAAACATTGCAGGAATACATTGGATGTCAAGACACGTGGAAAAAACGTACAAAACAAGAGATTGGGGTCATCAAGATTTTGCACGGATTTTTTAGGAATTTTCAAATTTTCAGATGGGAGGTTCCAGATAAGGTCAAAAACTACATACTCAGATCTTCACCAAACTTTGCAGGGATACATTGGATGTCAAGACACGTGGAAAAAACGTACAAAACAAGAGATTGGAGACATCAAGATTTTGGACGAATTTTTTAAGAATTTTCAAATTTTCAGATAGGAGGTTCCATATAAGGTCAAAAACTACATACTCAGATCTTCACCAAACTTTGCATGGATACATTATGTGTCAAGACACGTGGAAAAAACGTACAAAACAAAAGATTGGAGACATCAAGATTTTGGTCGAATTTTTTAAGAATTTTCAAATTTTCAGATGGGAGGTTCCAGATAAGGTCAAAAACTACATACTCAGATCTTCACCAAACTTTGCAGGGATACATTGGATGTCAAGACACGTGGAAAAAACGTACAAAAAAGAGATTGGAGACATCAAGATTTTGGACGAATTTTTTAACAATTTTCAAATTTTCAGAAAGGATGTTCCAGATAAGGTCAAAAACGACATACTCAGATCTTCACCAAACTTTGCAGGGATACATTGGATATCAAGACACGTGGAAAAAACGTACAAAACAAGAGATTGGAGACATCAAGATTTTGGACGAATTTTTTAAGAATTTTCAAATTTTCAGATAGGAGGTTCCAGATAAGGTCAAAAACTACATACTCAGATCTTCACCAAACTTTGCAGGGATACATTGGATGTCAAGACACGTGGAAAAAACGTACAAAACAAGAGATTGGGGTCATCAAGATTTTGGACGGATTTTTTAGGAATTTTCAAATTTTCAGATGGGAGGTTCCAGATAAGGTCAAAAACTACATACTCAGATCTTCACCAAACATTGCAGGGATACATTGGATGTCAAGACACGTGGAAAAAACGTACAAAACAAGAGATTGGAGACATCAAAATTTTGGACGAATTTTTTAAGAATTTTCAAATTTTCAGATAGGAGGTTCCAGATGAGGTCAAAAACTACATACTCAGATCTTCACCAAACTTTGCAGGAATACTTTGCATGTCAAGACACGTGGAAAAAACGTACAAAACAAGAGATCGGAGACATCAAGATTTTCGACGAATTTTTTAAGAATTTTCAAATTTTCAGATGGGAGGTTCCAGATAAGGTCAAAAACGACATACTCAGATCTTCACCAAACTTTGCATGGATACATTGGATGTCAAGACACGTGGAAAAAACATACAAAACATAGGATTGGTGACATCAAGATTTTGGACGAATTTTTTAAGAATTTTCAAATTTTCAGATAGGAGGTTCCATATAAGGTCAAAAACTACATGCTCAGATCTTCACCAAACTTTGCAGGGATACATTGGATGTCAAGACACGTGGAAAAAACGTACAAAACAAGAGATTGGAGACATCAAGATTATGGACGAATTTTTTGAGAATTTTCAAATTTTCAGAAAGGAGGTTCCATATAAGGTCAAAAACTACATACTCAGATCATCACCAAACTTTGCAGGGATACATTGGATGTCAAGAAACGTGGAAAAACGTACAAAACAAGAGATTGGAGACATCAAGATTTTCGACGAATTTTTTAAGAATTTTCAAATTTTCAGAAAGGATGTTCCAGATAAGGTCAAAAACGACATACTCAGATCTTCACTAACTTTGCAGGGATACATTGGAGGTCGAGACACGTGGAAAAAACGTACAAAACAAGAGATTGGAGACATCAAGATTTTGGACGAATTTTTGAAGAATTTTCAAATTTTCAGATAGGAGGTTCCAGATAAGGTCAAAAACTACATACTCAGATCTCCACCAAACATTGCAGGGATACATTGGATGTCAAGACACGTGGAAAAAACGTACAAAGCAAGAGATTGGAGACATCAAGATTTTCGACGAATTTTTGAAGAATTTTCAAATTTTCAGATAGGAGGTTCCAGATAAGGTCAAAAACTACATACTCAGATCTTCACCAAACTTTGCAGGGATACATTGAATGTCAAGACACGTGGAAAAAACGTACAAAACAAGAGATTGTGGTCATCAAGATTTTGGACGGATTTTTTAGGAATTTTCAAATTTTCAGATGGGAGGTTCCAGATAAGGTCAAAAACTACATACTCAGATCTTCACCAAACTTTGCAGGGATACATTGGATGTCAAGACGTACAAAAAAAACGTACAAAACAAGAGATTGGAGACATCAAGATTTTCGACGAATTTTTTAAGAATTTTCAAATTTTCGGATGGGAGGTTCCAGATAAGGTCAAAAACGACATACTCAGATCTTCACCAAACTTTGCATGGATACATTGGATGTCAAGACACGTGGAAAAAACGTACAAAACAAGAGATTGGAGACATCAAGATTTTGGACGAATTTTTTAAGAATTCTCAAATTTTCAGAAAGGAGGTTCCATATAAGGTCAAAAACTACATACTCAGATCTTCACCAAACTTTGCAGGGATACATTGGATGTCAAGACACGTGGAAAAAACGTACAAAACAAGAGATTGGGGTCTTCAAGATTTTGGACGAATTTTTTAAGAATTTTCAAATTTTCAGAAAGGAGGTTCCATATAAGGTCAAAAACTACATACTCAGATCTTCACCAAACTTTGCAGGGATACATTGAATGTCAAGACACGTGGAAAAAACGTACAAAACAAGAGATTGTGGTCATCAAGATTTTGGACGGATTTTTTAGGAATTTTCAAATTTTCAGATGGGAGGTTCCAGATAAGGTCAAAAACTACATACTCAGATCTTCACCAAACTTTGCAGGGATACATTGGATGTCAAGACACGTGGAAAAAACGTACAAAACAAGAGATTGGAGACATCAAGATTTTGGACTAATTTTTTAAGAATTTTCAAATTTTCAGATAGGAGGTTCCATATAAAGTCAAAAACTACATACTCAGATCTTCACCAAACTTTGCATGGATACATTATGTGTCAAGACACGTGGAAAAAACGTACAAAACAAGAGATTGGAGACATCAAGATTTTGGTCGATTTTTTTAAGAATTTTCAAATTTTCAGATGGGAGGTTCCAGATAAGGTCAAAAACTACATACTCAGATCTTCACCAAACTTTGCAGGGATCCATTGGAGGTCGAGACACGTGGAAAAAACGTACAAAACAAGAGATTGGAGACATCAAGATTTTGGACGAATTTTTGAAGAATTTTCAAATTTTCAGATAGGAGGTTCCAGATAAGTTCTAAAACTACATACTCAGATCTCCACCAAACATTGCAGGAATACATTGGATGTCAAGACACGTGGAAAAAACGTACAAAACAAGAGATTGGAGACATCAAGATTTTCGACGAATTTTTGAAGAATTTTCAAATTTTCAGATAGGAGGTTCCAGATAAGGTCAAAAACTACATACTCAGATCTTCACCAAACGTTGCAGGGATACTTTGCATGTCAAGACACGTGGAAAAAACGTACAAAACAAAAGATTGGAGACATCAAGATTTTCGACGAATTTTTTAAGAATTTTCAAATTTTCAGATGGGAGGTTCCAGATAAGGTCAAAAACGACATACTCAGATCTTCACCAAACTTTGCATGGATACATTGGATGTCAAGACACGTGGAAAAAACGTACAAAACAAGAGATTGGAGACATCAAGATTTTGGACGAATTTTTTAAGAATTCTCAAATTTTCAGAAAGGAGGTTCCATATAAGGTCAAAAACTACATACTCAGATCTTCACCAAACTTTGCAGGGATACTTTGGATGTCAAGACACGTGGAAAAAACGTACAAAACAAGAGATTGGGTTCATCAAGATTTTGGACGAATTTTTTAAGAATTTTCAAATTTTCAGATGGGAGGTTCAATATAAACTACATACTCAGATCTTCACCAAACTTTGCATGGATACATTGGATGTCAAGACACGTGGAAAAAACATACAAAACATAGGATTCGGAACATCAAGATTTTGGTCGAATTTTTTAAGAATTTTCAAATTTTCAGATAGGAGGTTCCATATAAGGTCAAAAACTACATACTCAGATCTTCACCAAACATTGCAGGAATACATTGGATGTCAAGACACGTGGAAAAAACGTACAAAACAAGAGATTGGGGTCATCAAGATTTTGGACGAATTTTTTAAGAATTTTCAAATTTTCAGATAGGAGGTTCCATATAAGGTCAAAAACTACATACTCAGATCTTCACCAAACTTTCCATGGATACATTATGTGTCAAGACACGTGGAAAAAACGTACAAAACAAAAGATTGGAGACATCAAGATTTTGGACGAATTTTTTAAGAATTTTCAAATTTTCAGATGGGAGGTTCCAGATAAGGTCAAAAACTACATACTCAGATCTTCACCAAACTTTGCAGGGATACATTGGATGTCAAGACACGTGGAAAAAACGTACAAAAAAGAGATTGGAGACATCAAGATTTTGGACGAATTTTTTAACAATTTTCAAATTTTCAGAAAGGATGTTCCAGATAAGGTCAAAAACGACATACTCAGATCTTCACCAAACTTTGCAGGGATACATTGGATATCAAGACACGTGGAAAAAACGTACAAAACAAGAGATTGGAGACATCAAGATTTTGGACGAATTTTTTAAGAATTTTCAAATTTTCAGATAGGAGGTTCCAGATAAGGTCAAAAACTACATACTCAGATCTTCACCAAACTTTGCAGGGATACATTGGATGTCAAGACACGTGGAAAAAACGTACAAAACAAGAGATTGGGGTCATCAAGATTTTGGACGAATTTTTTAAGAATTTTCAAATTTTCAGATAGGAGGTTCCATATAAGGTCAAAAACTACATACTCAGATCTTCACCAAACTTTGCATGGATACATTATGTGTCAAGACACGTGGAAAAAACGTACAAAACAAAAGATTGGAGACATCAAGATTTTGGTCGAATTTTTTAAGAATTTTCAAATTTTCAGATGGGAGGTTCCAGATAAGGTCAAAAACTACATACTCAGATCTTCACCAAACTTTGCAGGGATACATTGGATGTCAAGACACGTGGAAAAAACGTACAAAAAAGAGATTGGAGACATCAAGATTTTGGACGAATTTTTTAACAATTTTCAAATTTTCAGAAAGGATGTTCCAGATAAGGTCAAAAACGACATACTCAGATCTTCACCAAACTTTGCAGGGATACATTGGATATCAAGACACGTGGAAAAAACGTACAAAACAAGAGATTGGAGACATCAAGATTTTGGACGAATTTTTTAAGAATTTTCAAATTTTCAGATAGGAGGTTCCAGATAAGGTCAAAAACTACATACTCAGATCTTCACCAAACTTTGCAGGGATACATTGGATGTCAAGACACGTGGAAAAAACGTACAAAACAAGAGATTGGAGACATCAAGATTTTGGACGAATTTTTTAAGAATTTTCAAATTTTCAGATAGGAGGTTCCAGATGAGGTCAAAAACTACATACTCAGATCTTCACCAAACTTTGCAGGAATACTTTGCATGTCAAGACACGTGGAAAAAACGTACAAAACAAGAGATCGGAGACATCAAGATTTTCGACGAATTTTTTAAGAATTTTCAAATTTTCAGATGGGAGGTTCCAGATAAGGTCAAAAACGACAGACTCAGATCTTCACCAAACTTTGCAGGGATCCATTGGAGGTCGAGACACGTGGAAAAAACGTACAAAACAAGAGATTGGAGACATCAAGATTTTGGACGAATTTTTTAAGAATTTTCAAATTTTCAGATAGGAGGTTCCATATAAGGTCAAAAACTACATACTCAGATCTTCACCAAACTTTGCAGGGAAAAATTGGATGTCAAGACACGTGGAAAAAACGTACAAAACAAGAGATTGGAGACATCAAGATTTTGGACGATTTTTTTAAAAATTTTCAAATTTTCAGAAATGCGGTTCCAGATAAGGTCAAAAACTACATACTCAGATCTTCACCAAACTTTGCAGGGATACATTGGATGTCAAGACACGTGGAAAAAACGTACAAAACAAGAGATTCGGGTCAACAAGATTTTGGACGGATTTTTTAGGAATTTTCAAATTTTCAGATGGGAGGTTCCAGATAAGGTCAAAAACTACATACTCAGATCTTCACCAAACTCTGCAGGGATACATTGGATGTCAAGACACGTGGAAAAAACATACAAAACATAGGATTCGGAACATCAAGATTTTGGTCGAATTTTTTAAGAATTTTCAAATTTTCAGATAGGAGGTTCCATATAAGGTCAAAAACTACATACTCAGATCTTCACCAAACATTGCAGGAATACATTGGATGTCAAGACACGTGGAAAAAACGTACAAAACAAGAGATTTGGGTCATCAAGATTTTGGACGAATTTTTTAAGAATTTTCAAATTTTCAGATAGGAGGTTCCATATAAGGTCAAAAACTACATACTCAGATCTTCACCAAACTTTCCATGGATACATTATGTGTCAAGACACGTGGAAAAAACGTACAAAACAAAAGATTGGAGACATCAAGATTTTGGACGAATTTTTTAAGAATTTTCAAATTTTCAGATGGGAGGTTCCAGATAAGGTCAAAAACTACATACTCAGATCTTCACCAAACTTTGCAGGGATACATTGGATGTCAAGACACGTGGAAAAAACGTACAAAAAAGAGATTGGAGACATCAAGATTTTGGACGAATTTTTTAACAATTTTCAAATTTTCAGAAAGGATGTTCCAGATAAGGTCAAAAACGACATACTCAGATCTTCACCAAACTTTGCAGGGATACATTGGATATCAAGACACGTGGAAAAAACGTACAAAACAAGAGATTGGAGACATCAAGATTTTGGACGAATTTTTAAGAATTTTCAAATTTTCAGATAGGAGGTTCCAGATAAGGTCAAAAACTACATACTCAGATCTTCACCAAACTTTGCAGGGATACATTGGATGTCAAGACACGTGGAAAAAACGTACGAAACAAGAGATTGGGGTCATCAAGATTTTGGACGAATTTTTTAAGAATTTTCAAATTTTCAGATAGGAGGTTCCATATAAGGTCAAAAACTACATACTCAGATCTTCACCAAACTTTGCATGGATACATTATGTGTCAAGACACGTGGAAAAAACGTACAAAACAAAAGATTGGAGACATCAAGATTTTGGTCGAATTTTTTAAGAATTTTCAAATTTTCAGATGGGAGGTTCCAGATAAGGTCAAAAACTACATACTCAGATCTTCACCAAACTTTGCAGGGATACATTGGATGTCAAGACACGTGGAAAAAACGTACAAAAAAGAGATTGGAGACATCAAGATTTTGGACGAATTTTTTAACAATTTTCAAATTTTCAGAAAGGATGTTCCAGATAAGGTCAAAAACGACATACTCAGATCTTCACCAAACTTTGCAGGGATACATTGGATATCAAGACACGTGGAAAAAACGTACAAAACAAGAGATTGGAGACATCAAGATTTTGGACGAATTTTTTAAGAATTTTCAAATTTTCAGATAGGAGGTTCCAGATAAGGTCAAAAACTACATACTCAGATCTTCACCAAACTTTGCAGGGATACATTGGATGTCAAGACACGTGGAAAAAACGTACAAAACAAGAGATTGGAGACATCAAGATTTTGGACGAATTTTTTAAGAATTTTCAAATTTTCAGATAGGAGGTTCCAGATGAGGTCAAAAACTACATACTCAGATCTTCACCAAACTTTGCAGGGATACTTTGGATGTCAAGACACGTGGAAAAAACGTACAAAACAAGAGATTGGGTTCATCAAGATTTTGGACGAATTTTTTAAGAATTTTCAAATTTTCAGATGGGAGGTTCAATATAAACTACATACTCAGATCTTCACCAAACTTTGCATGGATACATTGGATGTCAAGACACGTGGAAAAAACATACAAAACATAGGATTCGGAACATCAAGATTTTGGTCGAATTTTTTAAGAATTTTCAAATTTTCAGATAGGAGGTTCCAGATAAGGTCAAAAACTACATACTCAGATCTTCACCAAACTTTGCAGGGATACATTGGATGTCAAGACACGTGGAAAAAACGTACGAAACAAGAGATTGGGGTCATCAAGATTTTGGACGAATTTTTTAAGAATTTTCAAATTTTCAGATAGGAGGTTCCATATAAGGTCAAAAACTACATACTCAGATCTTCACCAAACTTTGCATGGATACATTATGTGTCAAGACACGTGGAAAAAACGTACAAAACAAAAGATTGGAGACATCAAGATTTTGGTCGAATTTTTTAAGAATTTTCAAATTTTCAGATGGGAGGTTCCAGATAAGGTCAAAAACTACATACTCAGATCTTCACCAAACTTTGCAGGGATACATTGGATGTCAAGACACGTGGAAAAAACGTACAAAAAAGAGATTGGAGACATCAAGATTTTGGACGAATTTTTTAACAATTTTCAAATTTTCAGAAAGGATGTTCCAGATAAGGTCAAAAACGACATACTCAGATCTTCACCAAACTTTGCAGGGATACATTGGATATCAAGACACGTGGAAAAAACGTACAAAACAAGAGATTGGAGACATCAAGATTTTGGACGAATTTTTTAAGAATTTTCAAATTTTCAGATAGGAGGTTCCAGATAAGGTCAAAAACTACATACTCAGATCTTCACCAAACTTTGCAGGGATACATTGGATGTCAAGACACGTGGAAAAAACGTACAAAACAAGAGATTGGAGACATCAAGATTTTGGACGAATTTTTTAAGAATTTTCAAATTTTCAGATAGGAGGTTCCAGATGAGGTCAAAAACTACATACTCAGATCTTCACCAAACTTTGCAGGAATACTTTGCATGTCAAGACACGTGGAAAAAACGTACAAAACAAGAGATCGGAGACATCAAGATTTTCGACGAATTTTTTAAGAATTTTCAAATTTTCAGATGGGAGGTTCCAGATAAGGTCAAAAACGACAGACTCAGATCTTCACCAAACTTTGCAGGGATCCATTGGAGGTCGAGACACGTGGAAAAAACGTACAAAACAAGAGATTGGAGACATCAAGATTTTGGACGAATTTTTTAAGAATTTTCAAATTTTCAGATAGGAGGTTCCATATAAGGTCAAAAACTACATACTCAGATCTTCACCAAACTTTGCAGGGAAAAATTGGATGTCAAGACACGTGGAAAAAACGTACAAAACAAGAGATTGGAGACATCAAGATTTTGGACGATTTTTTTAAAAATTTTCAAATTTTCAGAAATGCGGTTCCAGATAAGGTCAAAAACTACATACTCAGATCTTCACCAAACTTTGCAGGGATACATTGGATGTCAAGACACGTGGAAAAAACGTACAAAACAAGAGATTCGGGTCAACAAGATTTTGGACGGATTTTTTAGGAATTTTCAAATTTTCAGATGGGAGGTTCCAGATAAGGTCAAAAACTACATACTCAGATCTTCACCAAACTCTGCAGGGATACATTGTATGTCAAGACACGTGGAAAAAACATACAAAACATAGGATTGGGGACATCAAGATTTTGTTAAATTCTTTTAAGAATTTTCAAATTTTCAGATAGGAGGTTCCATATAAGGTCAAAAACTACATACTCAGATCTTCACCAAACATTGCAGGGATACATTGGATGTCAAGACACGTGGAAAGAACGTACAAAACAAGAGATTGGAGACATCAAGATTTTGGACGAATTTTTTAAGAATTTTCAAATTTTCAGATAGGAGGCTCCATATAAGGTCAAAAACTACATACTCAGATCTTCACCAAACATTGCAGGGATACATTGGATGTCAAGACACGTGGAAAAAACGTACAAAACAAGAGATTGGAGACATCAAGATTTTGGACGAATTTTTTAAGAATTTTCAAATTTTCAGATAGGAGGTTCCAGATAAGGTCAAAAACTACATACTCAGATCTTCACCAAACGTTGCAGGGATACTTTGCATGTCAAGACACGTGGAAAAAACGTACAAAACAAGAGATTGGAGACATCAAGATTTTCGACGAATTTTTTAAGAATTTTCAAATTTTCAGATGGGAGGTTCCAGATAAGGTCAAAAACGACATACTCAGATCTTCACCAAACTTTGCATGGATACATTGGATGTCAAGACACGTGGAAAAAAAGTACAAAACAAGAGATTGGGGTCATCAAGATTTTGCACGGATTTTTTAAGAATTTTCAAATTTTCAGATGGGAGGTTCCAGATAAGGTCAAAAACGACATACTCAGATCTTCACCAAACTTTGCAGGGATACATTGGATGTCAAGAAACGTGGAAAAAACGTACAAAACAAGAGATTGGGGTCATCAAGATTTTGCACGGATTTTTTAAGAATTTTCAAATTTTCAGATGGGAGGTTCCAGATAAGGTCAAAAACGACATACTCAGATCTTCACCAAACTTTGCATGGATACATTGGATGTCAAGACACGTGGAAAAAACGTACAAAACAAGAGATTGGTGACATCAAGATTTTGGACGAATTTTTTAAGAATTTTCAAATTTTCAGAAAGGAGGTTCCATATAAGGTCAAAAACTACATACTCAGATCTTCACCAAACTTTGCAGGGATACATTGGATGTCAAGACACGTGGAAAAAACGTACAAAACAAGAGATTGGAGACATCAAGATTATGGACGAATTTTTTGAGAATTTTCAAATTTTCAGAAAGGAGGTTCCATATAAGGTCAAAAACTACATACTCAGATCTTCACCAAACTTTGCAGGGATACATTGGATGTCAAGAAACGTGGAAAAAACGTACAAAACAAGAGATTGGAGACATCAAGATTTTCGACGAATTTTTTAAGAATTTTCAAATTTTCAGAAAGGATGTTCCAGATAAGGTCAAAAACGACATACTCAGATCTTCACTAACTTTGCAGGGATACATTGGAGGTCGAGACACGTGGAAAAAACGTACAAAACAAGAGATTGGAGACATCAAGATTTTGGACGAATTTTTGAAGAATTTTCAAATTTTCAGATAGGAGGTTCCAGATAAGGTCAAAAACTACATACTCAGATCTCCACCAAACATTGCAGGGATACATTGGATGTCAAGACACGTGGAAAAAACGTACAAAGCAAGAGATTGGAGACATCAAGATTTTCGACGAATTTTTGAAGAATTTTCAAATTTTCAGATAGGAGGTTCCAGATAAGGTCAAAAACTACATACTCAGATCTTCACCAAACGTTGCAGGGATACTTTGCATGTCAAGACACGTGGAAAAAACGTACAAAACAAGAGATTGGAGACATCAAGATTTTCGACGAATTTTTTAAGAATTTTCAAATTTTCGGATGGGAGGTTCCAGATAAGGTCAAAAACGACATACTCAGATCTTCACCAAACTTTGCATGGATACATTGGATGTCAAGACACGTGGAAAAAACGTACAAAACAAGAGATTGGAGACATCAAGATTTTGGACGAATTTTTTAAGAATTCTCAAATTTTCAGAAAGGAGGTTCCATATAAGGTCAAAAACTACATACTCAGATCTTCACCAAACTTTGCAGGGATACATTGGATGTCAAGACACGTGGAAAAAACGTACAAAACAAGAGATTGGGGTCTTCAAGATTTTGGACGAATTTTTTAAGAATTTTCAAATTTTCAGATAGGAGGTTCCAGATAAGGTCAAAAACTACATACTCAGATCTTCACCAAACGTTGCAGGGATACTTTGCATGTCAAGACACGTGGAAAAAACGTACAAAACAAGAGATTGGAGACATCAAGATTTTCGACGAATTTTTGAAGAATTTTCAAATTTTCAGATAGGAGGTTCCAGATAAGGTCAAAAACTACATACTCAGATCTTCACCAAACGTTGCAGGGATACTTTGCATGTCAAGACACGTGGAAAAAACGTACAAAACAAGAGATTGGAGACATCAAGATTTTCGACGAATTTTTTAAGAATTTTCAAATTTTCAGATAGGAGGTTCCATATAAGGTCAAAAACTACATACTCAGATCTTCACCAAACATTGCAGGAATACATTGGATATCAAGACACGTGGAAAAAACGTACAAAACAAGAGATTGGGGTCATCAAGATTTTGCACGGATTTTTTAGGAATTTTCAAATTTTCAGATGGGAGGTTCCAGATAAGGTCAAAAACTACATACTCAGATCTTCACCAAACTTTGCAGGGATACATTGGATGTCAAGACACGTGGAAAAAACGTACAAAAAAGAGATTGGAGACATCAAGATTTTGGACGAATTTTTTAACAATTTTCAAATTTTCAGAAAGGATGTTCCAGATAAGGTCAAAAACGACATACTCAGATCTTCACCAAACTTTGCAGGGATACATTGGATATCAAGACACGTGGAAAAAACGTACAAAACAAGAGATTGGAGACATCAAGATTTTGGACGAATTTTTTAAGAATTTTCAAATTTTCAGATAGGAGGTTCCAGATAAGGTCAAAAACTACATACTCAGATCTTCACCAAACTTTGCAGGGATACATTGGATGTCAAGACACGTGGAAAAAACGTACAAAACAAGAGATTGGGGTCATCAAGATTTTGGACGGATTTTTTAGGAATTTTCAAATTTTCAGATGGGAGGTTCCAGATAAGGTCAAAAACTACATACTCAGATCTTCACCAAACATTGCAGGGATACATTGGATGTCAAGACACGTGGAAAAAACGTACAAAACAAGAGATTGGAGACATCAAAATTTTGGACGAATTTTTTAAGAATTTTCAAATTTTCAGATAGGAGGTTCCAGATGAGGTCAAAAACTACATACTCAGATCTTCACCAAACTTTGCAGGAATACTTTGCATGTCAAGACACGTGGAAAAAACGTACAAAACAAGAGATCGGAGACATCAAGATTTTCGACGAATTTTTTAAGAATTTTCAAATTTTCAGATGGGAGGTTCCAGATAAGGTCAAAAACGACATACTCAGATCTTCACCAAACTTTGCATGGATACATTGGATGTCAAGACACGTGGAAAAAACATACAAAACATAGGATTGGTGACATCAAGATTTTGGACGAATTTTTTAAGAATTTTCAAATTTTCAGATAGGAGGTTCCATATAAGGTCAAAAACTACATACTCAGATCTTCACCAAACTTTGCAGGGATACATTGGAGGTCGAGACACGTGGAAAAAAAGTACAAAACAAGAGATTGCGGTCATCAAGATTTTGGACGGATTTTTTAGGAATTTTCAAATTTTCAGATGGGAGGTTCCAGATAAGGTCAAAAACTACATACTCAGATCTTCACCAAACATTGCAGGGATACATTGGATGTCAAGACACGTGGAAAAAACGTACAAAACAAGAGATTGGAGACATCAAGATTTTGGACGAATTTTTTAAGAATTTTCAAATTTTCAGATAGGAGGTTCCAGATGAGGTCAAAAACTACATACTCAGATCTTCACCAAACTTTGCAGGAATACTTTGCATGTCAAGACACGTGGAAAAAACGTACAAAACAAGAGATCGGAGACATCAAGATTTTCGACGAATTTTTTAAGAATTTTCAAATTTTCAGATGGGAGGTTCCAGATAAGGTCAAAAACGACATACTCAGATCTTCACCAAACTTTGCAGGGATCCATTGGAGGTCGAGACACGTGGAAAAAACGTACAAAACAAGAGATTGGAGACATCAAGATTTTGGACGAATTTTTTAAGAATTTTCAAATTTTCAGAAAGGAGGTTCCATATAAGGTCAAAAACTACATACTCAGATCTTCACCAAACTTTGCAGGGATACATTGGATGTCAAGACACGTGGAAAAAACGTACAAAACAAGAGATTGGAGACATCAAGATTATGGACGAATTTTTTGAGAATTTTCAAATTTTCAGAAAGGAGGTTCCATATAAGGTCAAAAACTACATACTCAGATCTTCACCAAACTTTGCAGGGATACATTGGATGTCAAGAAACGTGGAAAAAACGTACAAAACAAGAGATTGGAGACATCAAGATTTTCGACGAATTTTTTAAGAATTTTCAAATTTTCAGAAAGGATGTTCCAGATAAGGTCAAAAACGACATACTCAGATCTTCACTAACTTTGCAGGGATACATTGGAGGTCGAGACACGTGGAAAAAACGTACAAAACAAGAGATTGGAGACATCAAGATTTTGGACGAATTTTTGAAGAATTTTCAAATTTTCAGATAGGAGGTTCCAGATAAGGTCAAAAACTACATACTCAGATCTCCACCAAACATTGCAGGGATACATTGGATGTCAAGACACGTGGAAAAAACGTACAAAGCAAGAGATTGGAGACATCAAGATTTTCGACGAATTTTTGAAGAATTTTCAAATTTTCAGATAGGAGGTTCCAGATAAGGTCAAAAACTACATACTCAGATCTTCACCAAACGTTGCAGGGATACTTTGCATGTCAAGACACGTGGAAAAAACGTACAAAACAAGAGATTGGAGACATCAAGATTTTCGACGAATTTTTTAAGAATTTTCAAATTTTCGGATGGGAGGTTCCAGATAAGGTCAAAAACGACATACTCAGATCTTCACCAAACTTTGCATGGATACATTGGATGTCAAGACACGTGGAAAAAACGTACAAAACAAGAGATTGGAGACATCAAGATTTTGGACGAATTTTTTAAGAATTCTCAAATTTTCAGAAAGGAGGTTCCATATAAGGTCAAAAACTACATACTCAGATCTTCACCAAACTTTGCAGGGATACATTGGATGTCAAGACACGTGGAAAAAACGTACAAAACAAGAGATTGGGGTCTTCAAGATTTTGGACGAATTTTTTAAGAATTTTCAAATTTTCAGATAGGAGGTTCCAGATAAGGTCAAAAACTACATATTCAGATCTTCACCAAACGTTGCAGGGATACTTTGCATGTCAAGACACGTGGAAAAAACGTACAAAACAAGAGATTGGAGACATCAAGAATTTCGACGAATTTTTTAAGAATTCTCAAATTTTCAGAAAGGAGGTTCCATATAAGGTCAAAAACTACATACTCAGATCTTCACCAAACATTGCAGGAATACATTGGATGTCAAGACACGTGGAAAAAACGTACAAAACAAGAGATTGGAGACATCAAGATTTTCGACGAATTTTTGAAGAATTTTCAAATTTTCAGATAGGAGGTTCCAGATAAGGTCAAAAACTACATACTCAGATCTTCACCAAACGTTGCAGGGATACTTTGCATGTCAAGACACGTGGAAAAAACGTACAAAACAAGAGATTGGAGACATCAAGATTTTCGACGAATTTTTTAAGAATTTTCAAATTTTCAGATAGGAGGTTCCATATAAGGTCAAAAACTACATACTCAGATCTTCACCAAACATTGCAGGAATACATTGGATATCAAGACACGTGGAAAAAACGTACAAAACAAGAGATTGGGGTCATCAAGATTTTGCACGGATTTTTTAGGAATTTTCAAATTTTCAGATGGGAGGTTCCAGATAAGGTCAAAAACTACATACTCAGATCTTCACCAAACTTTGCAGGGATACATTGGATGTCAAGACACGTGGAAAAAACGTACAAAACAAGAGATTGGAGACATCAAGATTTTGGACGAATTTTTTAAGAATTTTCAAATTTTCAGATAGGAGGTTCCATATAAGGTCAAAAACTACATACTCAGATTTTCACCAAACTTTGCATGGATACATTATGTGTCAAGACACGTGGAAAAAACGTACAAAACAAAAGATTGGAGACATCAAGATTTTGGTCGAATTTTTTAAGAATTTTCAAATTTTCAGATGGGAGGTTCCAGATAAGGTCAAAAACTACATACTCAGATCTTCACCAAACTTTGCAGGGATACATTGGATGTCAAGACACGTGGAAAAAACGTACAAAAAAGAGATTGGAGACATCAAGATTTTGGACGAATTTTTTAACAATTTTCAAATTTTCAGAAAGGATGTTCCAGATAAGGTCAAAAACGACATACTCAGATCTTCACCAAACTTTGCAGGGATACATTGGATATCAAGACACGTGGAAAAAACGTACAAAACAAGAGATTGGAGACATCAAGATTTTGGACGAATTTTTTAAGAATTTTCAAATTTTCAGATAGGAGGTTCCAGATAAGGTCAAAAACTACATACTCAGATCTTCACCAAACTTTGCAGGGATACATTGGATGTCAAGACACGTGGAAAAAACGTACAAAACAAGAGATTGGGGTCATCAAGATTTTGGACGGATTTTTTAGGAATTTTCAAATTTTCAGATGGGAGGTTCCAGATAAGGTCAAAAACTACATACTCAGATCTTCACCAAACATTGCAGGGATACATTGGATGTCAAGACACGTGGAAAAAACGTACAAAACAAGAGATTGGAGACATCAAAATTTTGGACGAATTTTTTAAGAATTTTCAAATTTTCAGATAGGAGGTTCCAGATGAGGTCAAAAACTACATACTCAGATCTTCACCAAACTTTGCAGGAATACTTTGCATGTCAAGACACGTGGAAAAAACGTACAAAACAAGAGATCGGAGACATCAAGATTTTCGACGAATTTTTTAAGAATTTTCAAATTTTCAGATGGGAGGTTCCAGATAAGGTCAAAAACGACATACTCAGATCTTCACCAAACTTTGCATGGATACATTGGATGTCAAGACACGTGGAAAAAACATACAAAACATAGGATTGGTGACATCAAGATTTTGGACGAATTTTTTAAGAATTTTCAAATTTTCAGATAGGAGGTTCCATATAAGGTCAAAAACTACATACTCAGATCTTCACCAAACTTTGCAGGGATACATTGGAGGTCGAGACACGTGGAAAAAAAGTACAAAACAAGAGATTGGGGTCATCAAGATTTTGGACGGATTTTTTAGGAATTTTCAAATTTTCAGATGGGAGGTTCCAGATAAGGTCAAAAACTACATACTCAGATCTTCACCAAACATTGCAGGGATACATTGGATGTCAAGACACGTGGAAAAAACGTACAAAACAAGAGATTGGAGACATCAAGATTTTGGACGAATTTTTTAAGAATTTTCAAATTTTCAGATAGGAGGTTCCAGATGAGGTCAAAAACTACATACTCAGATCTTCACCAAACTTTGCAGGAATACTTTGCATGTCAAGACACGTGGAAAAAACGTACAAAACAAGAGATCGGAGACATCAAGATTTTCGACGAATTTTTTAAGAATTTTCAAATTTTCAGATGGGAGGTTCCAGATAAGGTCAAAAACGACATACTCAGATCTTCACCAAACTTTGCAGGGATCCATTGGAGGTCGAGACACGTGGAAAAAACGTACAAAACAAGAGATTGGAGACATCAAGATTTTGGACGAATTTTTTAAGAATTTTCAAATTTTCAGATAGGAGGTTCCATATAAGGTCAAAAACTACATACTCAGATCTTCACCAAACTTTGCAGGGATACATTGGATGTCAAGACACGTGGAAAAAACGTACAAGACAAGAGATTGGAGACATCAAGATTTTCGACGAATTTTTTAAGAATTTTCAAATTTTCAGAAAGGATGTTCCAGATAAGGTCAAAAACGACATACTCAGATCTTCACCAAACTTTGCAGGGATCCATTGGAGGTCGAGACACGTGGAAAAAACGTACAAAACAAGAGATTGGAGACATCAAGATTTTGGACGAATTTTTGAAGAATTTTCAAATTTTCAGATAGGAGGTTCCAGATAAGGTCTAAAACTACATACTCAGATCTCCACCAAACATTGCAGGAATACATTGGATGTCAAGACACGTGGAAAAAACGTACAAAACAAGAGATTGGAGACATCAAGATTTTCGACGAATTTTTGAAGAATTTTCAAATTTTCAGATAGGAGGTTCCAGATAAGGTCAAAAACTACATACTCAGATCTTCACCAAACGTTGCAGGGATACTTTGCATGTCAAGACACGTGGAAAAAACGTACAAAACAAAAGATTGGAGACATCAAGATTTTCGACGAATTTTTTAAGAATTTTCAAATTTTCAGATGGGAGGTTCCAGATAAGGTCAAAAACGACATACTCAGATCTTCACCAAACTTTGCATGGATACATTGGATGTCAAGACACGTGGAAAAAACGTACAAAACAAGAGATTGGAGACATCAAGATTTTGGACGAATTTTTTAAGAATTTTCAAATTTTCAGATGGGAGGTTCAATATAAGGTCAAAAACTACATACTCAGATCTTCACCAAACTTTGCAGGGATACTTTGGATGTCAAGGCACGTGGAAAAAAAGTACAAAACAAGAGATTGGGGTCATCAAGATTTTGGACGAATTTTTTAAGAATTTTCAAATTTTCAGATGGGAGGTTCAATATAAGGTCAAAAACTACATACTCAGATCTTCACCAAACTTTGCATGGATACATTGGATGTCAAGACACGTGGAAAAAACATACAAAACATAGGATTCGGAACATCAAGATTTTGGTCGAATTTTTTAAGAATTTTCAAATTTTCAGATAGGAGGTTCCAAATAAGGTCAAAAACTACATACTCAGATCTTCACCAAACATTGCAGGAATACATTGGATGTCAAGACACGTGGAAAAAACGTACAAAACAAGAGATTGGGGTCATCAAGATTTTGCACGGATTTTTTAGGAATTTTCAAATTTTCAGATGGGAGGTTCCAGATAAGGTCAAAAACTACATACTCAGATCTTCACCAAACTTTGCAGGGATACATTGGATGTCAAGACACGTGGAAAAAACGTACAAAACAAGAGATTGGAGACATCAAGATTTTGGACGAATTTTTTAAGAATTTTCAAATTTTCAGATAGGAGGTTCCATATAAGGTCAAAAACTACATACTCAGATCTTCACCAAACTTTGCATGGATACATTATGTGTCAAGACACGTGGAAAAAACGTACAAAACAAAAGATTGGAGACATCAAGATTTTGGTCGAATTTTTTAAGAATTTTCAAATTTTCAGATGGGAGGTTCCAGATAAGGCCAAAAACTACATACTCAGATCTTCACCAAACTTTGCAGGGATACATTGGATGTCAAGACACGTGGAAAAAACGTACTAAAAAGAGATTGGAGACATCAAGATTTTGGACGAATTTTTTAACAATTTTCAAATTTTCAGAAAGGATGTTCCAGATAAGGTCAAAAACGACATACTCAGATCTTCACCAAACTTTGCAGGGATACATTGGATATCAAGACACGTGGAAAAAACGTACAAAACAAGAGATTGGAGACATCAAGATTTTGGACGAATTTTTTAAGAATTTTCAAATTTTCAGATAGGAGGTTCCAGATAAGGTCAAAAACTACATACTCAGATCTTCACCAAACTTTGCAGGGATACATTGGATGTCAAGACACGTGGAAAAAACGTACAAAACAAGAGATTGGGGTCATCAAGATTTTGGACGGATTTTTTAGGAATTTTCAAATTTTCAGATGGGAGGTTCCAGATAAGGTCAAAAACTACATACTCAGATCTTCACCAAACATTGCAGGGATACATTGGATGTCAAGACACGTGGAAAAAACGTACAAAACAAGAGATTGGAGACATCAAAATTTTGGACGAATTTTTTAAGAATTTTCAAATTTTCAGATAGGAGGTTCCAGATGATGTCAAAAACTACATACTCAGATCTTCACCAAACTTTGCAGGAATACTTTGCATGTCAAGACACGTGGAAAAAACGTACAAAACAAGAGATCGGAGACATCAAGATTTTCGACGAATTTTTTAAGAATTTTCAAATTTTCAGATGGGAGGTTCCAGATAAGGTCAAAAACGACATACTCAGATATTCACCAAACTTTGCATGGATACATTGGATGTCAAGACACGTGGAAAAAACATACAAAACATAGGATTGGTGACATCAAGATTTTGGACGAATTTTTTAAGAATTTTCAAATTTTCAGATAGGAGGTTCCATATAAGGTCAAAAACTACATGCTCAGATCTTCACCAAACTTTGCAGGGATACATTGGATGTCAAGACACGTGGAAAAAACGTACAAAACAAGAGATTGGAGACATCAAGATTACGGACGAATTTTTTGAGAATTTTCAAATTTTCAGAAAGGAGGTTCCATATAAGGTCAAAAACTACATACTCAGATCTTCACCAAACTTTGCAGGGATACATTGGATGTCAAGAAACGTGGAAAAAACGTACAAAACAAGAGATTGGAGACATCAAGATTTTCGACGAATTTTTTAAGAATTTTCAAATTTTCAGAAAGGATGTTCCAGATAAGGTCAAAAACGACATACTCAGATCTTCACTAACTTTGCAGGGATACATTGGAGGTCGAGACACGTGGAAAAAACGTACAAAACAAGAGATTGGAGACATCAAGATTTTGGACGAATTTTTGAAGAATTTTCAAATTTTCAGATAGGAGGTTCCAGATAAGGTCAAAAACTACATACTCAGATCTCCACCAAACATTGCAGGGATACATTGGATGTCAAGACACGTGGAAAAAACGTACAAAGCAAGAGATTGGAGACATCAAGATTTTCGACGAATTTTTGAAGAATTTTCAAATTTTCAGATAGGAGGTTCCATATAAGGTCAAAAACTACATACTCAGATCTTCACCAAACTTTGCAGGGATACATTGGATGTCAAGACACGTGGAAAAAACGTACAAAACAAGAGATTGGGGTCTTCAAGATTTTGGACGAATTTTTTAAGAATTTTCAAATTTTCAGAAAGGAGGTTCCATATAATGTCAAAAACTACATACTCAGATCTTCACCAAACTTTGCAGGGATACATTGAATGTCAAGACACGTGGAAAAAACGTACAAAACAAGAGATTGTGGTCATCAAGATTTTGGACGGATTTTTTAGGAATTTTCAAATTTTCAGATGGGAGGTTCCAGATAAGGTCAAAAACTACATACTCAGATCTTCACCAAACTTTGCAGGGATACATTGGATGTCAAGACACGTGGAAAAAACGTACAAAACAAGAGATTGGAGACATCAAGATTTTGGACGAATTTTTTAAGAATTTTCAAATTTTCAGATAGGAGGTTCCATATAAGGTCAAAAACTACATACTCAGATCTTCACCAAACTTTGCATGGATACATTATGTGTCAAGACACGTGGAAAAAACGTACAAAACAAGAGATTGGAGACATCAAGATTTTGGTCGAATTTTTTAAGAATTTTCAAATTTTCAGATGGGAGGTTCCAGATAAGGTCAAAAACTACATACTCAGATCTTCACTAAACTTTGCAGGGATACATTGGATGTCAAGACACGTGGAAAAAACGTACAAAACAAGAGATAGGAGACATCAAGATTTTGGACGAATTTTTTAACAATTTTCAAATTTTCAGAAAGGATGTTCCAGATAAGGTCAAAAACGACATACTCAGATCTTCACCAAACTTTGCAGGGATACATTGGATATCAAGACACGTGGAAAAAACGTACAAAACAAGAGATTGGAGACATCAAGATTTTGGACGAATTTTTTAAGAATTTTCAAATTTTCAGATAGGAGGTTCCAGATAAGGTCAAAAACTACATACTCAGATCTTCACCAAACTTTGCAGGGATCCATTGGAGGTCGAGACACGTGGAAAAAACGTACAAAACAAGAGATTGGAGACATCAAGATTTTGGACGAATTTTTGAAGAATTTTCAAATTTTCAGATAGGAGGTTCCAGATAAGGTCTAAAACTACATACTCAGATATCCACCAAACATTGCAGGAATACATTGGATGTCAAGACACGTGGAAAAAACGTACAAAACAAGAGATTGGAGACATCAAGATTTTCGACGAATTTTTGAAGAATTTTCAAATTTTCAGATAGGAGGTTCCAGATAAGGTCAAAAACTACATACTCAGATCTTCACCAAACGTTGCAGGGATACTTTGCGTGTCAAGACACGTGGAAAAAACGTACAAAACAAAAGATTGGAGACATCAAGATTTTCGACGAATTTTTTAAGAATTTTCAAATTTTCAGATGGGAGGTTCCAGATAAGGTCAAAAACGACATACTCAGATCTTCACCAAACTTTGCATGGATACATTGGATGTCAAGACACGTGGAAAAAACGTACAAAACAAGAGATTGGAGACATCAAGATTTTGGACGAATTTTTTAAGAATTCTCAAATTTTCAGAAAGGAGGTTCCATATAAAGTCAAAAACTACATACTCAGATCTTCTCCAAACTTTGCAGGGATACTTTGGATGTCAAGACACGTGGAAAAAACGTACAAAACAAGAGATTGGGGTCATCAAGATTTTGGACGAATTTTTTAAGAATTTTCAAATTTTCAGATGGGAGGTTCAATATAAGGTCAAAAACTACATACTCAGATCTTCACCAAACTTTGCATGGATACATTGGATGTCAAGACACGTGGAAAAAACATACAAAACATAGGATTCGGAACATCAAGATTTTGGTCGAATTTTTTAAGAATTTTCAAATTTTCAGATAGGAGGTTCCATATAAGGTCAAAAACTACATACTCAGATCTTCACCAAACATTGCAGGAATACATTGGATGTCAAGACACGTGGAAAAAACGTACAAAACAAGAGATTGGGGTCATCAAGATTTTGCACGGATTTTTTAGGAATTTTCAAATTTTCAGATGGGAGGTTCCAGATAAGGTCAAAAACTACATACTCAGATCTTCACCAAACTTTGCAGGGATACATTGGATGTCAAGACACGTGGAAAAAACGTACAAAACAAGAGATTGGAGACATCAAGATTTTGGACGAATTTTTTAAGAATTTTCAAATTTTCAGATAGGAGGTTCCATATAAGGTCAAAAACTACATACTCAGATCTTCACCAAACTTTGCATGGATACATTATGTGTCAAGACACGTGGAAAAAACGTACAAAACAAAAGATTGGAGACATCAAGATTTTGGTCGAATTTTTTAAGAATTTTCAAATTTTCAGATGGGAGGTTCCAGATAAGGTCAAAAACTACATACTCAGATCTTCACCAAGCTTTGCAGGGATACATTGGATATCAAGACACGTGGAAAAAACGTACAAAACAAGAGATTGGAGACATCAAGATTTTGGACGAATTTTTTAAGAATTTTCAAATTTTCAGATAGGAGGTTCCAGATAAGGTCAAAAACTACATACTCAGATCTTCACCAAACTTTGCAGGGATACATTGGATGTCAAGACACGTGGGAAAACGTACAAAACAAGAGATTGGAGACATCAAGATTTTGGACGAATTTTTTAAGAATTTTCAAATTTTCAGATAGGAGGTTCCAGATGAGGTCAAAAACTACATACTCAGATCTTCACCAAACTTTGCAGGAATACTTTGCATGTCAAGACACGTGGAAAAAACGTACAAAACAAGAGATCGGAGACATCAAGATTTTCGACGAATTTTTTAAGAATTTTCAAATTTTCAGATGGGAGGTTCCAGATAAGGTCAAAAACGACATACTCAGATCTTCACCAAACTTTGCAGGGATCCATTGGAGGTCGAGACACGTGGAAAAAACGTACAAAACAAGAGATTGGAGACATCAAGATTTTGGACGAATTTTTTAAGAATTTTCAAATTTTCAGATAGGAGGTTCCATATAAGGTCAAAAACTACATACTCAGATCTTCACCAAACTTTGCAGGGATACATTGGATGTCAAGACACGTGGAAAAAACGTACAAAACAAGAGATTGGAGACATCAAGATTTTGGACGATTTTTTTAAAAATTTTCAAATTTTCAGAAATGCGGTTCCAGATAAGGTCAAAAACTACATACTCAGATCTTCACCAAACTTTGCAGGGATACATTGGATGTCAAGACACGTGGAAAAAACGTACAAAACAAGAGATTCGGGTCAACAAGATTTTGGACGGATTTTTTAGGAATTTTCAAATTTTCAGATGGGAGGTTCCAGATAAGGTCAAAAACTACATACTCAGATCTTCACCAAACTCTGCAGGGATACATTGTATGTCAAGACACGTGGAAAAAACATACAAAACATAGGATTGGGGACATCAAGATTTTGTTAAATTCTTTTAAGAATTTTCAAATTTTCAGATAGGAGGTTCCATATAAGGTCAAAAACTACATACTCAGATCTTCACCAAACATTGCAGGGATACATTGGATGTCAAGACACGTGGAAAGAACGTACAAAACAAGAGATTGGAGACATCAAGATTTTGGACGAATTTTTTAAGAATTTTCAAATTTTCAGATAGGAGGCTCCATATAAGGTCAAAAACTACATACTCAGATCTTCACCAAACATTGCAGGGATACATTGGATGTCAAGACACGTGGAAAAAACGTACAAAACAAGAGATTGGAGACATCAAGATTTTGGACGAATTTTTTAAGAATTTTCAAATTTTCAGATAGGAGGTTCCAGATAAGGTCAAAAACTACATACTCAGATCTTCACCAGACGTTGCAGGGATACTTTGCATGTCAAGACACGTGGAAAAAACGTACAAAACAAGAGATTGGAGACATCAAGATTTTCGACGAATTTTTTAAGAATTTTCAAATTTTCAGATGGGAGGTTCCAGATAAGGTCAAAAACGACATACTCAGATCTTCACCAAACTTTGCATGGATACATTGGATGTCAAGACACGTGGAAAAAACGTACAAAACAAGAGATTGGGGTCATCAAGATTTTGCACGTATTTTTTAAGAATTTTCAAATTTTCAGATGGGAGGTTCCAGATAAGGTCAAAAACGACATACTCAGATCTTCACCAAACTTTGCATGGATACATTGGATGTCAAGACACGTGGAAAAAACGTACAAAACAAGAGATTGGAGACATCAAGATTTTGGACGAATTTTTTAAGAATTCTCAAATTTTCAGAAAGGAGGTTCCATATAAGGTCAAAAACTACATACTCAGATCTTCACCAAACTTTGCATGGATACATTGGATGTCAAGACACGTGGAAAAAATATACAAAACATAGGATTCGGAACATCAAGATTTGGTCGAATTTTTTAAGAATTTTCAAATTTTCAGATAGGAGGTTCCATATAAGGTCAAAAACTACATACTCAGATCTTCACCAAACTTTGCAGGGATACATTGGATGTCAAGACACGTGGAAAAAACGTACAAAACAAGAGATTGGAGACATCAAGATTTTCGACGAATTTTTTAAGAATTTTCAAATTTTCAGAAAGGATGTTCCAGATAAGGTCAAAAACGACATACTCAGATCTTCACCAAACTTTGCAGGGATACATTGGAGGTCGAGACACGTGGAAAAACGTACAAAACAAGAGATTGGAGACATCAAGATTTTGGACGAATTTTTTAAGAATTTTCAAATTTTCAGATAGGAGGTTCCATATAAGGTCAAAAACTACATACTCAGATCTTCACCAAACTTTTCAGGGATACATTGGATATCAAGACACGTGGAAAAAACGTACAAAACAAGAGATTGGAGACATCAAGATTTTGGACGAATTTTTTAAGAATTTTCAAATTTTCAGATGGGAGGTTCAATATAAGGTCAAAAACTACATACTCAGATCTTCACCAAACTTTGCAGGGATACATTGGATGTCAAGACACGTGGAAAAAACGTACAAAACAAGAGATTGGGGTCATCAAGATTTTGGACGGATTTTTTAGGAATTTTCAAATTTTCAGATGGGAGGTTCAGATAAGGTCAAAAACTACATACTCAGATCTTCACCAAACATTGCAGGGATACATTGGATGTCAAGACACGTGGAAAAAACGTACAAAACAAGAGATTGGAGACATCAAAATTTTATACGAATTTTTTAAGAATTTTCAAATTTTCAGATAGGAGGTTCCATATAAGGTCAAAAACTACATACTCAGATCTTCACCAAACTTTGCAGGGATACATTGGATATCAAGACACGTGGAAAAAACGTACAAAACAAGAGATTGGAGACATCAAGATTTTGGACGAATTTTTTAAGAATTTTCAAATTTTCAGATGGGAGGTTCAATATAAGGTCAAAAACTACATACTCAGATCTTCACCAAACTTTGCAGGGATACATTGGATGTCAAGACACGTGGAAAAAACGTACAAAACAAGAGATTGGAGACATCAAGATTTTGGACGAATTTTTTAAGAATTTTCAAATTTTCAGATAGGAGGTTCCATATAAGGTCAAAAACTACATACTCAGATCTTCACCAAACTTTGCAGGGATACATTGGATATCAAGACACGTGGAAAAAACGTACAAAACAAGAGATTGGAGACATCAAGATTTTGGACGAATTTTTTAAGAATTTTCAAATTTTCAGATAGGAGGTTCCAGATAAGGTCAAAAACTACATACTCAGATCTTCACCAAACTTTGCAGGGATACATTGGATGTCAAGACACGTGGAAAAAACGTACAAAACAAGAGATTGGGGTCATCAAGATTTTGGACGGATTTTTTAGGAATTTTCAAATTTTCAGATGGGAGGTTCCAGATAAGGTCAAAAAATTAATACTCAGATCTTCACCAAACTTTGCAGGGATACATTGGATGTCAAGACACGTGGAAAAAACGTACAAAACAAGAGATTGGAGACATCAAAATTTTGGACGAATTTTTAAGAATTTTCAAATTTTCAGATAGGAGGTTCCAGATGAGGTCAAAAACTACATACTCAGATCTTCACCAAACTTTGCAGGAATACTTTGCATGTCAAGACACGTGGAAAAAACGTACAAAACAAGAGATCGGAGACATCAAGATTTTCGACGAATTTTTTAAGAATTTTCAAATTTTCAGATGGGAGGTTCCAGATAAGGTCAAAAACGACATACTCAGATCTTCACCAAACTTTGCATGGATACATTGGATGTCAAGACACGTGGAAAAAACATACAAAACATAGGATTGGTGACATCAAGATTTTGGACGAATTTTTTAAGAATTTTCAAATTTTCAGATAGGAGGTTCCATATAAGGTCAAAAACTACATACTCAGATCTTCACCAAACTTTGCAGGGATACATTGGAGGTCGAGACACGTGGAAAAAAAGTACAAAACAAGAGATTGGGGTCATCAAGATTTTGGACGGATTTTTTAGGAATTTTCAAATTTTCAGATGGGAGGTTCCAGATAAGGTCAAAAACTACATACTCAGATCTTCACCAAACTTTGCAGGGATACATTGGATGTCAAGACACGTGGAAAAAACGTACAAAACAAGAGATTGGAGACATCAAGATTTTGGACGAATTTTTTAAGAATTCTCAAATTTTCAGAAAGGAGGTTCCATATAAAGTCAAAAACTACATACTCAGATCTTCTCCAAACTTTGCAGGGATACTTTGGATGTCAAGACACGTGGAAAAAACGTACAAAACAAGAGATTGGGGTCATCAAGATTTTGGACGAATTTTTTAAGAATTTTCAAATTTTCAGATGGGAGGTTCAATATAAGGTCAAAAACTACATACTCAGATCTTCACCAAACTTTGCATGGATACATTGGATGTCAAGACACGTGGAAAAAACATACAAAACATAGGATTCGGAACATCAAGATTTTGGTCGAATTTTTTAAGAATTTTCAAATTTTCAGATAGGAGGTTCCATATAAGGTCAAAAACTACATACTCAGATCTTCACCAAACATTGCAGGAATACATTGGATGTCAAGACACGTGAAAAAAACGTACAAAACAAGAGATTGGGGTCATCAAGATTTTGCACGGATTTTTTAGGAATTTTCAAATTTTCAGATGGGAGGTTCCAGATAAGGTCAAAAACTACATACTCAGATCTTCACCAAACTTTGCAGGGATACATTGGATGTCAAGACACGTGGAAAAAACGTACAAAACAAGAGATTGGAGACATCAAGATTTTGGACGAATTTTTTAAGAATTTTCAAATTTTCAGATAGGAGGTTCCATATAAGGTCAAAAACTACATACTCAGATCTTCACCAAACTTTGCATGGATACATTATGTGTCAAGACACGTGGAAAAAACGTACAAAACAAAAGATTGGAGACATCAAGATTTTGGTCGAATTTTTTAAGAATTTTCAAATTTTCAGATGGGAGGTTCCAGATAAGGTCAAAAACTACATACTCAGATCTTCACCAAGCTTTGCAGGGATACATTGGATATCAAGTCACGTGGAAAAAACGTACAAAACAAGAGATTGGAGACATCAAGATTTTGGACGAATTTTTTAAGAATTTTCAAATTTTCAGATAGGAGGTTCCAGATAAGGTCAAAAACTACATACTCAGATCTTCACCAAACTTTGCAGGGATACATTGGATGTCAAGACACGTGGGAAAACGTACAAAACAAGAGATTGGAGACATCAAGATTTTGGACGAATTTTTTAAGAATTTTCAAATTTTCAGATAGGAGGTTCCAGATGAGGTCAAAAACTACATACTCAGATCTTCACCAAACTTTGCAGGAATACTTTGCATGTCAAGACACGTGGAAAAAACGTACAAAACAAGAGATCGGAGACATCAAGATTTTCGACGAATTTTTTAAGAATTTTCAAATTTTCAGATGGGAGGTTCCAGATAAGGTCAAAAACGACATACTCAGATCTTCACCAAACTTTGCAGGGATCCATTGGAGGTCGAGACACGTGGAAAAAACGTACAAAACAAGAGATTGGAGACATCAAGATTTTGGACGAATTTTTTAAGAATTTTCAAATTTTCAGATAGGAGGTTCCATATAAGGTCAAAAACTACATACTCAGATCTTCACCAAACTTTGCAGGGATACATTGGATGTCAAGACACGTGGAAAAAACGTACAAAACAAGAGATTGGAGACATCAAGATTTTGGACGATTTTTTTAAAAATTTTCAAATTTTCAGAAATGCGGTTCCAGATAAGGTCAAAAACTACATACTCAGATCTTCACCAAACTTTGCAGGGATACATTGGATGTCAAGACACGTGGAAAAAACGTACAAAACAAGAGATTCGGGTCAACAAGATTTTGGACGGATTTTTTAGGAATTTTCAAATTTTCAGATGGGAGGTTCCAGATAAGGTCAAAAACTACATACTCAGATCTTCACCAAACTCTGCAGGGATACATTGTATGTCAAGACACGTGGAAAAAACATACAAAACATAGGATTGGGGACATCAAGATTTTGTTAAATTCTTTTAAGAATTTTCAAATTTTCAGATAGGAGGTTCCATATAAGGTCAAAAACTACATACTCAGATCTTCACCAAACATTGCAGGGATACATTGGATGTCAAGACACGTGGAAAGAACGTACAAAACAAGAGATTGGAGACATCAAGATTTTGGACGAATTTTTTAAGAATTTTCAAATTTTCAGATAGGAGGCTCCATATAAGGTCAAAAACTACATACTCAGATCTTCACCAAACATTGCAGGGATACATTGGATGTCAAGACACGTGGAAAAAACGTACAAAACAAGAGATTGGAGACATCAAGATTTTGGACGAATTTTTTAAGAATTTTCAAATTTTCAGATAGGAGGTTCCAGATAAGGTCAAAAACTACATACTCAGATCTTCACCAAACGTTGCAGGGATACTTTGCATGTCAAGACACGTGGAAAAAACGTACAAAACAAGAGATTGGAGACATCAAGATTTTCGACGAATTTTTTAAGAATTTTCAAATTTTCAGATGGGAGGTTCCAGATAAGGTCAAAAACGACATACTCAGATCTTCACCAAACTTTGCATGGATACATTGGATGTCAAGACACGTGGAAAAAACGTACAAAACAAGAGATTGGGGTCATCAAGATTTTGCACGTATTTTTTAAGAATTTTCAAATTTTCAGATGGGAGGTTCCAGATAAGGTCAAAAACGACATACTCAGATCTTCACCAAACTTTGCATGGATACATTGGATGTCAAGACACGTGGAAAAAACGTACAAAACAAGAGATTGGAGACATCAAGATTTTGGACGAATTTTTTAAGAATTCTCAAATTTTCAGAAAGGAGGTTCCATATAAGGTCAAAAACTACATACTCAGATCTTCACCAAACTTTGCAGGGATACTTTGGATGTCAAGACACGTGGAAAAAACGTACAAAACAAGAGATTGGGGTCATCAAGATTTTGGACGAATTTTTTAAGAATTTTCAAATTTTCAGATAGGAGGTTCAATATAAGGTCAAAAACTACATACTCAGATCTTCACCAAACTTTGCATGGATACATTGGATGTCAAGACACGTGGAAAAAATATACAAAACATAGGATTCGGAACATCAAGATTTGGTCGAATTTTTTAAGAATTTTCAAATTTTCAGATAGGAGGTTCCATATAAGGTCAAAAACTACATACTCAGATCTTCACCAAACTTTGCAGGGATACATTGGATGTCAAGACACGTGGAAAAAACGTACAAAACAAGAGATTGGAGACATCAAGATTTTCGACGAATTTTTTAAGAATTTTCAAATTTTCAGAAAGGATGTTCCAGATAAGGTCAAAAACGACATACTCAGATCTTCACCAAACTTTGCAGGGATACATTGGAGGTCGAGACACGTGGAAAAACGTACAAAACAAGAGATTGGAGACATCAAGATTTTGGACGAATTTTTTAAGAATTTTCAAATTTTCAGATAGGAGGTTCCATATAAGGTCAAAAACTACATACTCAGATCTTCACCAAACTTTGCAGGGATACATTGGATATCAAGACACGTGGAAAAAACGTACAAAACAAGAGATTGGAGACATCAAGATTTTGGACGAATTTTTTAAGAATTTTCAAATTTTCAGATGGGAGGTTCAATATAAGGTCAAAAACTACATACTCAGATCTTCACCAAACTTTGCAGGGATACATTGGATGTCAAGACACGTGGAAAAAACGTACAAAACAAGAGATTGGGGTCATCAAGATTTTGGACGGATTTTTTAGGAATTTTCAAATTTTCAGATGGGAGGTTCAGATAAGGTCAAAAACTACATACTCAGATCTTCACCAAACATTGCAGGGATACATTGGATGTCAAGACACGTGGAAAAAACGTACAAAACAAGAGATTGGAGACATCAAAATTTTGGACGAATTTTTTAAGAATTTTCAAATTTTCAGATAGGAGGTTCCATATAAGGTCAAAAACTACATACTCAGATCTTCACCAAACTTTGCAGGGATACATTGGATATCAAGACACGTGGAAAAAACGTACAAAACAAGAGATTGGAGACATCAAGATTTTGGACGAATTTTTTAAGAATTTTCAAATTTTCAGATGGGAGGTTCAATATAAGGTCAAAAACTACATACTCAGATCTTCACCAAACTTTGCAGGGATACATTGGATGTCAAGACACGTGGAAAAAACGTACAAAACAAGAGATTGGAGACATCAAGATTTTGGACGAATTTTTTAAGAATTTTCAAATTTTCAGATAGGAGGTTCCAGATAAGGTCAAAAACTACATACTCAGATCTTCACCAAACTTTGCAGGGATACATTGGATGTCAAGACACGTGGAAAAAACGTACAAAACAAGAGATTGGGGTCATCAAGATTTTGGACGGATTTTTTAGGAATTTTCAAATTTTCAGATGGGAGGTTCCAGATAAGGTCAAAAACTACATACTCAGATCTTCACCAAACTTTGCAGGGATACATTGGATGTCAAGACACGTGGAAAAAACGTACATACAAGAGATTGGAGACATCAAAATTTTGGACGAATTTTTTAAGAATTTTCAAATTTTCAGATAGGAGGTTCCAGATGAGGTCAAAAACTACATACTCAGATCTTCACCAAACTTTGCAGGAATACTTTGCATGTCAAGACACGTGGAAAAAACGTACAAAACAAGAGATCGGAGACATCAAGATTTTCGACGAATTTTTTAAGAATTTTCAAATTTTCAGATGGGAGGTTCCAGATAAGGTCAAAAACGACATACTCAGATCTTCACCAAACTTTGCATGGATACATTGGATGTCAAGACACGTGGAAAAAACATACAAAACAAGAGATTGGTGACATCAAGATTTTGGACGAATTTTTTAAGAATTTTCAAATTTTCAGATAGGAGGTTCCATATAAGGTCAAAAACTACATACTCAGATCTTCACCAAACTTTGCAGGGATACATTGGAGGTCGAGACACGTGGAAAAAAAGTACAAAACAAGAGATTGGGGTCATCAAGATTTTGGACGGATTTTTTAGGAATTTTCAAATTTTCAGATGGGAGGTTCCAGATAAGGTCAAAAACTACATACTCAGATCTTCACCAAACATTGCAGGGATACATTGGATGTCAAGACACGTGGAAAAAACGTACAAAACAAGAGATTGGAGACATCAAGATTTTGGACGAATTTTTTAAGAATTTTCAAATTTTCAGATAGGAGGTTCCAGATGAGGTCAAAAACTACATACTCAGATCTTCACCAAACTTTGCAGGAATACTTTGCATGTCAAGACACGTGGAAAAAACGTACAAAACAAGAGATCGGAGACATCAAGATTTTCGACGAATTTTTTAAGAATTTTCAAATTTTCAGATGGGAGGTTCCAGATAAGGTCAAAAACGACATACTCAGATCTTCACCAAACTTTGCAGGGATCCATTGGAGGTCGAGACACGTGGAAAAAACGTACAAAACAAGAGATTGGAGACATCAAGATTTTGGACGAATTTTTTAAGAATTTTCAAATTTTCAGATAGGAGGTTCCATATAAGGTCAAAAACTACATACTCAGATCTTCACCAAACTTTGCAGGGATACATTGGATGTCAAGACACGTGGAAAAAACGTACAAAACAAGAGATTGGAGACATCAAGATTTTCGACGAATTTTTTAAGAATTTTCAAATTTTCAGAAAGGATGTTCCAGATAAGGTCAAAAACGACATACTCAGATCTTCACCAAACTTTGCAGGGATCCATTGGAGGTCGAGACACGTGGAAAAAACGTACAAAACAAGAGATTGGAGACATCAAGATTTTGGACGAATTTTTGAAGAATTTTCAAATTTTCAGATAGGAGGTTCCAGATAAGGTCTAAAACTACATACTCAGATCTCCACCAAACATTGCAGGAATACATTGGATGTCAAGACACGTGGAAAAAACGTACAAAACAAGAAATTGGAGACATCAAGATTTTCGACGAATTTTTGAAGAATTTTCAAATTTTCAGATAGGAGGTTCCAGATAAGGTCAAAAACTACATACTCAGATCTTCACCAAACGTTGCAGGGATACTTTGCATGTCAAGACACGTGGAAAAAACGTACAAAACAAAAGATCGGAGACATCAAGATTTTCGACGAATTTTTTAAGAATTTTCAAATTTTCAGATGGGAGGTTCCAGATAAGGTCAAAAACGACATACTCAGATCTTCACCAAACTTTGCATGGATACATTGGATGTCAAGACACGTGGAAAAAACGTACAAAACAAGAGATTGGAGACATCAAGATTTTGGACGAATTTTTTAAGAATTTTCAAATTTTCAGATGGGAGGTTCAATATAAGGTCAAAACCTACATACTCAGATCTTCACCAAACTTTGCAGGGATACTTTGGATGTCAAGACACGTGGAAAAAACGTACAAAACAAGAGATTGGGGTCATCAAGATTTTGGACGAATTTTTTAAGAATTTTCAAATTTTCAGATGGGAGGTTCAATATAAGGTCAAAAACTACATACTCAGATCTTCACCAAACTTTGCATGGATACATTGGATGTCAAGACACGTGGAAAAAACATACAAAACATAGGATTCGGAACATCAAGATTTTGGTCGAATTTTTTAAGAATTTTCAAATTTTCAGATAGGAGGTTCCATATAAGGTCAAAAACTACATACTCAGATCTTCACCAAACATTGCAGGAATACATTGGATGTCAAGACACGTGGAAAAAACGTACAAAACAAGAGATTGGGGTCATCAAGATTTTGCACGGATTTTTTAGGAATTTTCAAATTTTCAGATGGGAGGTTCCAGATAAGGTCAAAAACTACATACTCAGATCTTCACCAAACTTTGCAGGGATACATTGGATGTCAAGACACGTGGAAAAAACGTACAAAACAAGAGATTGGAGACATCAAGATTTTGGACGAATTTTTTAAGAATTTTCAAATTTTCAGATAGGAGGTTCCATATAAGGTCAAAAACTACATACTCAGATCTTCACCAAACTTTGCAGGGATACATTGGATATCAAGACACGTGGAAAAAACGTACAAAACAAGAGATTGGAGACATAAAGATTTTGGACGAATTTTTTAAGAATTTTCAAATTTTCAGATAGGAGGTTCCAGATAAGGTCAAAAACTACATACTCAGATCTTCACCAAACTTTGCAGGGATACATTGGATGTCAAGACACGTGGAAATAACGTACAAAACAAGAGATTGGGGTCATCAAGATTTTGGACGGATTTTTTAGGAATTTTCAAATTTTCAGATGGGAGGTTCCAGATAAGGTCAAAAACTACATACTCAGATCTTCACCAAACTTTGCAGGGATACATTGGATGTCAAGACACGTGGAAAAAACGTACAAAACAAGAGATTGGAGACATCAAAATTTTGGACGAATTTTTTAAGAATTTTCAAATTTTCAGATAGGAGGTTCCAGATGAGGTCAAAAACTACATACTCAGATCTTCACCAAACTTTGCAGGAATACTTTGCATGTCAAGACACGTGGAAAAAACGTACAAAACAAGAGATCGGAGACATCAAGATTTTCGACGAATTTTTTAAGAATTTTCAAATTTTCAGATGGGAGGTTCCAGATAAGGTCAAAAACGACATACTCAGATCTTCACCAAACTTTGCATGGATACATTGGATGTCAAGACACGTGGAAAAAGATACAAAACATAGGATTGGTGACATCAAGATTTTGGACGAATTTTTTAAGAATTTTCAAATTTTCAGATAGGAGGTTCCATATAAGGTCAAAAACTACATACTCAGATCTTCACCAAACTTTGCAGGGATACATTGGAGGTCGAGACACGTGGAAAAAAAGTACAAAACAAGAGATTGGGGTCATCAAGATTTTGGACGGATTTTTTAGGAATTTTCAAATTTTCAGATGGGAGGTTCAATATAAGGTCAAAAACTACATACTCAGATCTTCACCAAACTTTGCATGGATACATTGGATGTCAAGACACGTGGAAAAAACATACAAAACATAGGATTCGGAACATCAAGATTTTGGTCGAATTTTTTAAGAATTTTCAAATTTTCAGATAGGAGGTTCCATATAAGGTCAAAAACTACATACTCAGATCTTCACCAAACATTGCAGGAATACATTGGATGTCAAGACACGTGGAAAAAACGTACAAAACAAGAGATTGGGGTCATCAAGATTTTGCACGGATTTTTTAGGAATTTTCAAATTTTCAGATGGGAGGTTCCAGATAAGGTCAAAAACTACATACTCAGATCTTCACCAAACTTTGCAGGGATACATTGGATGTCAAGACACGTGGAAAAAACGTACAAAACAAGAGATTGGAGACATCAAGATTTTGGACGAATTTTTTAAGAATTTTCAAATTTTCAGATAGGAGGTTCCATATAAAGTCAAAAACTACATACTCAGATCTTCACCAAACTTTGCAGGGATACATTGGATATCAAGACACGTGGAAAAAACGTACAAAACAAGAGATTGGAGACATCAAGATTTTGGACGAATTTTTTAAGAATTTTCAAATTTTCAGATAGGAGGTTCCAGATAAGGTCAAAAACTACATACTCAGATCTTCACCAAACTTTGCAGGGATACATTGGATGTCAAGACACGTGGAAAAAACGTACAAAACAAGAGATTGGGGTCATCAAGATTTTGGACGGATTTTTTAGGAATTTTCAAATTTTCAGATGGGAGGTTCCAGATAAGGTCAAAAACTACATACTCAGATCTTCACCAAACTTTGCAGGGATACATTGGATGTCAAGACACGTGGAAAAAACGTACAAAACAAGAGATTGGAGACATCAAAATTTTGGACGAATTTTTTAAGAATTTTCAAATTTTCAGATAGGAGGTTCCAGATGAGGTCAAAAACTACATACTCAGATCTTCACCAAACTTTGCAGGAATACTTTGCATGTCAAGACACGTGGAAAAAACGTACAAAACAAGAGATCGGAGACATCAAGATTTTCGACGAATTTTTTAAGAATTTTCAAATTTTCAGATGGGAGGTTCCAGATAAGGTCAAAAACGACATACTCAGATCTTCACCAAACTTTGCATGGATACATTGGATGTCAAGACACGTGGAAAAAACATACAAAACATAGGATTGGTGACATCAAGATTTTGGACGAATTTTTTAAGAATTTTCAAATTTTCAGATAGGAGGTTCCATATAAGGTCAAAAACTACATACTCAGATCTTCACCAAACTTTGCAGGGATACATTGGAGGTCGAGACACGTGGAAAAAAAGTACAAAACAAGAAATTGGGGTCATCAAGATTTTGGACGGATTTTTTAGGAATTTTCAAATTTTCAGATGGGAGGTTCCAGATAAGGTCAAAAACTACATACTCAGATCTTCACCAAACATTGCAGGGATACATTGGATGTCAAGACACGTGGAAAAAACGTACAAAACAAGAGATTGGAGACATCAAGATTTTGGACGAATTTTTTAAGAATTTTCAAATTTTCAGATAGGAGGTTCCAGATGAGGTCAAAAACTACATACTCAGATCTTCACCAAACTTTGCAGGAATACTTTGCATGTCAAGACACGTGGAAAAAACGTACAAAACAAGAGATCGGAGACATCAAGATTTTCGACGAATTTTTTAAGAATTTTCAAATTTTCAGATGGGAGGTTCCAGATAAGGTCAAAAACGACATACTCAGATCTTCACCAAACTTTGCAGGGATCCATTGGAGGTCGAGACACGTGGAAAAAACGTACAAAACAAGAGATTGGAGACATCAAGATTTTGGACGAATTTTTTAAGAATTTTCAAATTTTCAGATAGGAGGTTCCATATAAGGTCAAAAACTACATACTCAGATCTTCACCAAACTTTGCAGGGATACATTAGATGTCAAGACACGTGGAAAAAACGTACAAAACAAGAGATTGGAGACATCAAGATTTTCGACGAATTTTTTAAGAATTTTCAAATTTTCAGATAGGAGGTTCCATATAAGGTCAAAAACTACATACTCAGATCTTCACCAAACTTTGCAGGGATACATTGGATATCAAGACACGTGGAAAAAACGTACAAAACAAGAGATTGGAGACATCAAGATTTTGGACGAATTTTTTAAGAATTTTCAAATTTTCAGATAGGAGGTTCCAGATAAGGTCAAAAACTACATACTCAGATCTTCACCAAACTTTGCAGGGATACATTGGATGTCAAGACACGTGGAAAAAACGTACAAAACAAGAGATTGGGGTCATCAAGATTTTGGACGGATTTTTTAGGAATTTTCAAATTTTCAGATGGGAGGTTCCAGATAAGGTCAAAAACTACATACTCAGATCTTCACCAAACTTTGCAGGGATACATTGGATGTCAAGACACGTGGAAAAAACGTACAAAACAAGAGATTGGAGACATCAAAATTTTGGACGAATTTTTTAAGAATTTTCAAATTTTCAGATAGGAGGTTCCAGATGAGGTCAAAAACTACATACTCAGATCTTCACCAAACTTTGCAGGAATACTTTGCATGTCAAGACACGTGGAAAAAACGTACAAAACAAGAGATCGGAGACATCAAGATTTTCGACGAATTTTTTAAGAATTTTCAAATTTTCAGATGGGAGGTTCCAGATAAGGTCAAAAACGACATACTCAGATCTTCACCAAACTTTGCATGGATACATTGGATGTCAAGACACGTGGAAAAAGATACAAAACATAGGATTGGTGACATCAAGATTTTGGACGAATTTTTTAAAAATTTTCAAATTTTCAGATAGGAGGTTCCATATAAGGTCAAAAACTACATACTCAGATCTTCACCAAACTTTGCAGGGATACATTGGAGGTCGAGACACGTGGAAAAAAAGTACAAAACAAGAGATTGGGGTCATCAAGATTTTGGACGGATTTTTTAGGAATTTTCAAATTTTCAGATGGGAGGTTCAATATAAGGTCAAAAACTACATACTCAGATCTTCACCAAACTTTGCATGGATACATTGGATGTCAAGACACGTGGAAAAAACATACAAAACATAGGATTCGGAACATCAAGATTTTGGTCGAATTTTTTAAGAATTTTCAAATTTTCAGATAGGAGGTTCCATATAAGGTCAAAAACTACATACTCAGATCTTCACCAAACATTGCAGGAATACATTGGATGTCAAGACACGTGGAAAAAACGTACAAAACAAGAGATTGGGGTCATCAAGATTTTGCACGGATTTTTTAGGAATTTTCAAATTTTCAGATGGGAGGTTCCAGATAAGGTCAAAAACTACATACTCAGATCTTCACCAAACTTTGCAGGGATACATTGGATGTCAAGACACGTGGAAAAAACGTACAAAACAAGAGATTGGAGACATCAAGATTTTGGACGAATTTTTTAAGAATTTTCAAATTTTCAGATAGGAGGTTCCATATAAGGTCAAAAACTACATACTCAGATCTTCACCAAACTTTGCAGGGATACATTGGATATCAAGACACGTGGAAAAAACGTACAAAACAAGAGATTGGAGACATCAAGATTTTGGACGAATTTTTTAAGAATTTTCAAATTTTCAGATAGGAGGTTCCAGATAAGGTCAAAAACTACATACTCAGATCTTCACCAAACTTTGCAGGGATACATTGGATGTCAAGACACGTGGAAAAAACGTACAAAACAAGAGATTGGGGTCATCAAGATTTTGGACGGATTTTTTAGGAATTTTCAAATTTTCAGATGGGAGGTTCCAGATAAGGTCAAAAACTACATACTCAGATCTTCACCAAACTTTGCAGGGATACATTGGATGTCAAGACACGTGGAAAAAACGTACAAAACAAGAGATTGGAGACATCAAGATTTTGGACGAATTTTTTAAGAATTTTCAAATTTTCAGATAGGAGGTTCCAGATGAGGTCAAAAACTACATACTCAGATCTTCACCAAACTTTGCAGGAATACTTTGCATGTCAAGACACGTGGAAAAAACGTACAAAACAAGAGATCGGAGACATCAAGATTTTCGACGAATTTTTTAAGAATTTTCAAATTTTCAGATGGGAGGTTCCAGATAAGGTCAAAAACGACATACTCAGATCTTCACCAAACTTTGCATGGATACATTGGATGTCAAGACACGTGGAAAAAACATACAAAACATAGGATTGGTGACATCAAGATTTTGGACGAATTTTTTAAGAATTTTCAAATTTTCAGATAGGAGGTTCCATATAAGGTCAAAAACTACATACTCAGATCTTCACCAAACTTTGCAGGGATACATTGGAGGTCGAGACACGTGGAAAAAAAGTACAAAACAAGAGATTGGGGTCATCAAGATTTTGGACGGATTTTTTAGGAATTTTCAAATTTTCAGATGGGAGGTTCCAGATAAGGTCAAAAACTACATACTCAGATCTTCACCAAACATTGCAGGGATACATTGGATGTCAAGACACGTGGAAAAAACGTACAAAACAAGAGATTGGAGACATCAAGATTTTGGACGAATTTTTTAAGTATTTTCAAATTTTCAGATAGGAGGTTCCAGATGAGGTCAAAAACTACATACTCAGATCTTCACCAAACTTTGCAGGAATACTTTGCATGTCAAGACACGTGGAAAAAACGTACAAAACAAGAGATCGGAGACATCAAGATTTTCGACGAATTTTTTAAGAATTTTCAAATTTTCAGATGGGAGGTTCCAGATAAGGTCAAAAACGACATACTCAGATCTTCACCAAACTTTGCAGGGATCCATTGGAGGTCGAGACACGTGGAAAAAACGTACAAAACAAGAGATTGGAGACATCAAGATTTTGGACGAATTTTTTAAGAATTTTCAAATTTTCAGATAGGAGGTTCCATATAAGGTCAAAAACTACATACTCAGATCTTCACCAAACTTTGCAGGGATACATTGGATGTCAAGACACGTGGAAAAAACGTACAAAACAAGAGATTGGAGACATCAAGATTTTCGACGAATTTTTTAAGAATTTTCAAATTTTCAGAAAGGATGTTCCAGATAAGGTCAAAAACGACATACTCAGATCTTCACCAAACTTTGCAGTTATCCATTGGAGGTCGAGACACGTGGAAAAAACGTACAAAACAAGAGATTGGAGACATCAAGATTTTGGACGAATTTTTGAAGAATTTTCAAATTTTCAGATAGGAGGTTCCAGATAAGGTCTAAAACTACAGACTCAGATCTCCACCAAACATTGCAGGAATACATTGGATGTCAAGACACGTGGAAAAAACGTACAAAACAAGAGATTGGAGACATCAAGATTTTCGACGAATTTTTGAAGAATTTTCAAATTTTCAGATAGGAGGTTCCAGATAAGGTCAAAAACTACATACTCAGATCTTCACCAAACGTTGCAGGGATACTTTGCATGTCAAGACACGTGGAAAAAACGTACAAAACAAAAGATTGGAGACATCAAGATTTTCGACGAATTTTTTAAGAATTTTCAAATTTTCAGATGGGAGGTTCCAGATAAGGTCAAAAACGACATACTCAGATCTTCACCAAACTTTGCATGGATACATTGGATGTCAAGACACGTGGAAAAAACGTACAAAACAAGAGATTGGAGACATCAAGATTTTGGACGAATTTTTTAAGAATTTTCAAATTTTCAGATGGGAGGTTCAATATAAGGTCAAAAACTACATACTCAGATCTTCACCAAACTTTGCAGGGATACTTTGGATGTCAAGACACGTGGAAAAAACGTACAAAACAAGAGATTGGGGTCATCAAGATTTTGGACGAATTTTTTAAGAATTTTCAAATTTTCAGATGGGAGGTTCAATATAAGGTCAAAAACTACATACTCAGATCTTCACCAAACTTTGCATGGATACATTGGATGTCAAGACACGTGGAAAAAACATACAAAACATAGGATTCGGAACATCAAGATTTTGGTCGAATTTTTTAAGAATTTTCAAATTTTCAGATAGGAGGTTCCATATAAGGTCAAAAACTACATACTCAGATCTTCACCAAACATTGCAGGAATACATTGGATGTCAAGACACGTGGAAAAAACGTACAAAACAAGAGATTGGGGTCATCAAGATTTTGCACGGATTTTTTAGGAATTTTCAAATTTTCAGATGGGAGGTTCCAGATAAGGTCAAAAACTACATACTCAGATCTTCACCAAACTTTGCAGGGGATACATTGGATGTCAAGACACGTGGAAAAAACGTACAAAACAAGAGATTGGAGACATCAAGATTTTGGACGAATTTTTTAAGAATTTTCAAATTTTCAGATAGGAGGTTCCATATAAGGTCAAAAACTACATACTCAGATCTTCACCAAACTTTGCATGGATACATTATGTGTCAAGACACGTGGAAAAAACGTACAAAACAAAAGATTGGAGACATCAAGATTTTGGTCGAATTTTTTAAGAATTTTCAAATTTTCAGATGGGAGGTTCCAGATAAGGTCAAAAACTACATACTCAGATCTTCACCAAACTTTGCAGGGATACATTGGATGTCAAGACACGTGGAAAAAACGTACAAAAAAGAGATTGGAGACATCAAGATTTTGGACGAATTTTTTAACAATTTTCAAATTTTCAGAAAGGATGTTCCAGATAAGGTCAAAAACGACATACTCAGATCTTCACCAAACTTTGCAGGGATACATTGGATGTCAAGACACGTGGAAAAAACGTACAAAACAAGAGATTGGAGACATCAAGATTTTGGACGAATTTTTTAAGAATTTTCAAATTTTCAGAAAGGAGGTTCCATATAAGGTCAAAAACTACATACTCAGATCTTCACCAAACTTTGCAGGGATACATTGGATGTCAAGACACGTGGAAAAAACGTACAAAACAAGAGATCGGAGACATCAAGATTTTCGACGAATTTTTTAAGAATTTTCAAATTTTCAGAAAGGATGTTCCAGATAAGGTCAAAAACGACATACTCAGATCTTCACCAAACTTTGCAGGGATACATTGGAGGTCGAGACACGTGGAAAAAACGTACAAAACAAGAGATTGGAGACATCAAGATTTTGGACGAATTTTTGAAGAATTTTCAAATTTTCTGATAGGAGGTCCCAGATAAGGTCAAAAACTACATACTCAGATCTTCACCAAACATTGCAGGGATACATTGGATGTCAAGACACGTGGAAAAAACGTACAAAACAAGAGATTGGAGACATCAAGATTTTCGACGAATTTTTGAAGAATTTTCAAATTTTCAGATGGGAGGTTCCAGATAAGGTCAAAAACTACATACTCAGATCTTCACCAAACTTTGCAGGGATACATTGGATGTCAAGACACGTGGAAAAAACGTACAAAAAAGAGATTGGAGACATCAAGATTTTGGACGAATTTTTTAACAATTTTCAAATTTTCAGAAAGGATGTTCCAGATAAGGTCAAAAACGACATACTCAGATCTTCACCAAACTTTGCATGGATACATTGGATGTCAAGACACGTGGAAAAAACGTACAAAACAAGAGATTGGGGTCATCAAGATTTTGCACGGATTTTTTAGGAATTTTCAAATTTTCAGATGGGAGGTTCCAGATAAGGTCAAAAACTACATACTCAGATCTTCACCAAACTTTGCAGGGATACATTGGATGTCAAGACACGTGGAAAAAACGTACAAAACAAGAGATTGGAGACATCAAGATTTTGGACGAATTTTTTAAGAATTTTCAAATTTTCAGATAGGAGGTTCCATATAAGGTCAAAAACTACATACTCAGATCTTCACCAAACTTTGCATGGATACATTATGTGTCAAGACACGTGGAAAAAACGTACAAAACAAAAGATTGGAGACATCAAGATTTTGGTCGAATTTTTTAAGAATTTTCAAATTTTCAGATGGGAGGTTCCAGATAAGGTCAAAAACTACATACTCAGATCTTCACCAAACTTTGCAGGGATACATTGGATGTCAAGACACGTGGAAAAAACGTACAAAAAAGAGATTGGAGACATCAAGATTTTGGACGAATTTTTTAACAATTTTCAAATTTTCAGAAAGGATGTTCCAGATAAGGTCAAAAACGACATACTCAGATCTTCACCAAACTTTGCAGGGATACATTGGATATCAAGACACGTGGAAAAAACGTACAAAACAAGAGATTGGAGACATCAAGATTTTCGACGAATTTTTTAAGAATTTTCAAATTTTCAGATAGGAGGTTCCAGATAAGGTCAAAAACTACATACTCAGATCTTCACCAAACGTTGCAGGGATACTTTGCATGTCAAGACACGTGGAAAAAACGTACAAAACAAAAGATTTTCGACGAATTTTTTAAGAATTTTCAAATTTTCAGATGGGAGGTTCCAGATAAGGTCAAAAACGACATACTCAGATCTTCACCAAACTTTGCATGGATACATTGGATGTCAAGACACGTGGAAAAAACGTACAAAACAAGAGATTGGAGACATCAAGATTTTGGACGAATTTTTTAAGAATTCTCAAATTTTCAGAAAGGAGGTTCCATATAAGGTCAAAAACTACATACTCAGATCTTCACCAAACTTTGCAGGGATACTTTGGATGTCAAGACAGGTGGAAAAAACGTACAAAACAAGAGATTGGGGTCATCAAGATTTTGGACGAATTTTTTAAGAATTTTCAAATTTTCAGATGGGAGGTTCAATATAAGGTCAAAAACTACATACTCAGATCTTCACCAAACTTTGCAGGGATACATTGGATGTCAAGACACGTGGAAAAAACATACAAAACATAGGATTCGGAACATCAAGATTTTGGTCGAATTTTTTAAGAATTTTCAAATTTTCAGATAGGAGGTTCCATATAAGGTCAAAAACTACATACTCAGATCTTCACCAAACATTGCAGGAATACATTGGATGTCAAGACACGTGGAAAAAACGTACAAAACAAGAGATTGGGGTCATCAAGATTTTGCACGGATTTTTTAGGAATTTTCAAATTTTCAGATGGGAGGTTCCAGATAAGGTCAAAAACTACATACTCAGATCTTCACCAAACTTTGCAGGGATACATTGGATGTCAGGACACGTGGAAAAAACGTACAAAACAAGAGATTGGAGACATCAAGATTTTGGACGAATTTTTTAAGAATTTTCAAATTTTCAGATAGGAGGTTCCATATAAGGTCAAAGACTACATACTCAGATCTTCACAAACTTTGCATGGATACATTATGTGTCAAGACACGTGGAAAAAACGTACAAAACAAAAGATTGGAGACATCAAGATTTTGGTCGAATTTTTTAAGAATTTTCAAATTTTCAGATGGGAGGTTCCAGATAAGGTCAAAAACTACATACTCAGATCTTCACCAAACTTTGCAGGGATCCATTGGATGTCAAGACACGTGGAAAAAACGTACAAAAAAGAGATTGGAGACATCAAGATTTTGGACGAATTTTTTAACAATTTTCAAATTTTCAGAAAGGATGTTCCAGATAAGGTCAAAAACGACATACTCAGATCTTCACCAAACTTTGCAGGGATACATTGGATATCAAGACACGTGGAAAAAACGTACAAAACAAGAGATTGGAGACATCAAGATTTTGGACGAATTTTTTAAGAATTTTCAAATTTTCAGATAGGATGTTCCAGATAAGGTCAAAAACTACATACTCAGATCTTCACCAAACTTTGCAGGGATACATTGGATGTCAAGACACGTGGAAAAAACGTACAAAACAAGAGATTGGGGTCATCAAGATTTTGGACGGATTTTTTAGGAATTTTCAAATTTTCAGATGGGAGGTTCCAGATAAGGTCAAAAACTACATACTCAGATCTTCACCAAACATTGCAGGGATACATTGGATGTCAAGACACGTGGAAAAAACGTACAAAACAAGAGATTGGAGACATCAAGATTTTGGACGAATTTTTTAAGAATTCTCAAATTTTCAGAAAGGAGGTTCCATATAAGGTCAAAAACTACATACTCAGATCTTCACCAAACTTTGCAGGGATACTTTGGATGTCAAGACACGTGGAAAAAACGTACAAACCAAGAGATTGGGGTCATCAAGATTTTGGACGAATTTTTTAAGAATTTTCAAATTTTCAGATGGGAGGTTCAATATAAGGTCAAAAACTACATACTCAGATCTTCACCAAACTTTGCAGGGATACATTGGATGTCAAGACACGTGGAAAAAACATACAAAACATAGGATTCGGAACATCAAGATTTTGGTCGAATTTTTTAAGAATTTTCAAATTTTCAGATAGGAGGTTCCATATAAGGTCAAAAACTACATACTCAGATCTTCACCAAACATTGCAGGAATACATTGGATGTCAAGACACGTGGAAAAAACGTACAAAACAAGAGATTGGGGTCATCAAGATTTTGCACGGATTTTTTAGGAATTTTCAAATTTTCAGATGGGAGGTTCCAGATAAGGTCAAAAACTACATACTCAGATCTTCACCAAACTTTGCAGGGATACATTGGATGTCAAGACACGTGGAAAAAACGTACAAAACAAGAGATTGGAGACATCAAGATTTTGGACGAATTTTTTAAGAATTTTCAAATTTTCAAATAGGAGGTTCCATATAAGGTCAAAAACTACATACTCAGATCTTCACCAAACTTTGCATGGATACATTATGTGTCAAGACACGTGGAAAAAACGTACAAAACAAAAGATTGGAGACATCAAGATTTTGGTCGAATTTTTTAAGAATTTTCAAATTTTCAGATGGGAGGTTCCAGATAAGGTCAAAAACTACATACTCAGATCTTCACCAAACTTTGCAGGGATCCATTGGATGTCAAGGCACGTGGAAAAAACGTACAAAAAAGAGATTGGAGACATCAAGATTTTGGACGAATTTTTTAACAATTTTCAAATTTTCAGAAAGGATGTTCCAGATAAGGTCAAAAACGACATACTCAGATCTTCACCAAACTTTGCAGGGATACATTGGATATCAAGACACGTGGAAAAAACGTACAAAACAAGAGATTGAAGACATCAAGATTTTGGACGAATTTTTTAAGAATTTTCAAATTTTCAGATAGGAGGTTCCAGATAAGGTCAAAAACTACATACTCAGATCTTCACCAAACTTTGCAGGGATACATTGGATGTCAAGACACTTGGAAAAAACGTACAAAACAAGAGATTGGGGTCATCAAGATTTTGGACGGATTTTTTAGGAATTTTCAAATTTTCAGATGGGAGGTTCCAGATAAGGTCAAAAACTACATACTCAGATCTTCACCAAACATTGCAGGGATACATTGGATGTCAAGACACGTGGAAAAAACGTACAAAACAAGAGATTGGAGACATCAAAATTTTGGACGAATTTTTTAAGAATTTTCAAATTTTCAGATAGGAGGTTATAGATGAGGTCAAAAACTACATACTCAGATCTTCACCAAACTTTGCAGGAATACTTTGCATGTCAAGACACGTGGAAAAAACGTACAAAACAAGAGATCGGAGACATCAAGATTTTCGACGAATTTTTTAAGAATTTTCAAATTTTCAGATGGGAGGTTCCAGATAAGGTCAAAAACGACATACTCAGATCTTCACCAAACTTTGCATGGATACATTGGATGTCAAGACACTTTAAAAAAACATACAAAACATAGGATTGGTGACATCAAGATTTTGGACGAATTTTTTAAGAATTTTCAAATTTTCAGATAGGAGGTTCCATATAAGGTCAAAAACTACATACTCAGATCTTCACCAAACTTTGCAGGGATACATTGGAGGTCGAGACACGTGGAAAAAAAGTACAAAACAAGAGATTGGGGTCATCAAGATTTTGGACGGATTTTTTAGGAATTTTCAAATTTTCAGATGGGAGGTTCCAGATAAGGTCAAAAACTACATACTCAGATCTTCACCAAACATTGTAGGGATACATTGGATGTCAAGACACGTGGAAAAAACGTACAAAACAAGAGATTGGAGACATCAAGATTTTGGACGAATTTTTTAAGAATTTTCAAATTTTCAGATAGGAGGTTCCAGATGAGGTCAAAAACTACATACTCAGATCTTCACCAAACTTTGCAGGAATACTTTGCATGTCAAGACACGTGGAAAAAACGTACAAAACAAGAGATCGGAGACATCAAGATTTTCGACGAATTTTTTAAGAATTTTCAAATTTTCAGATGGGAGGTTCCAGATAAGGTCAAAAACGACATACTCAGATCTTCACCAAACTTTGCAGGGATCCATTGGAGGTCGAGACACGTGGAAAAAACGTACAAAACAAGAGATTGGAGACATCAAGATTTTCGACGAATTTTTTAAGAATTTTCAAATTTTCAGATAGGAGGTTCCATATAAGGTCAAAAACTACATACTCAGATCTTCACCAAACTTTGCAGGGATACATTGGATGTCAAGACACGTGGAAAAAACGTACAAAACAAGAGATTGGAGACATCAAGATTTTCGACGAATTTTTTAAGAATTTTCAAATTTTCAGAAAGGATGTTCCAGATAAGGTCAAAAACGACATACTCAGATCTTCACCAAACTTTGCAGGGATCCATTGGAGGTCGAGACACGTGGAAAAAACGTACAAAACAAGAGATTGGAGACATCAAGATTTTGGACGAATTTTTGAAGAATTTTCAAATTTTCAGATAGGAGGTTCCAGATAAGGTCTAAAACTACATACTCAGATCTCCACCAAACATTGCAGGAATACATTGGATGTCAAGACACGTGGAAAAAACGTACAAAACAAGAGATTGGAGACATCAAGATTTTCGACGAATTTTTGAAGAATTTTCAAATTTTCAGATAGGAGGTTCCAGATAAGGTCAAAAACTACATACTCAGATCTTCACCAAACGTTGCAGGGATACTTTGCATGTCAAGACACGTGGAAAAAACGTACAAAACAAAAGATTGGAGACATCAAGATTTTCGACGAATTTTTTAAGAATTTTCAAATTTTCAGATGGGAGGTTCCAGATAAGGTCAAAAACGACATACTCAGATCTTCACCAAACTTTGCATGGATACATTGGATGTCAAGACACGTGGAAAAAACGTACAAAACAAGAGATTGGAGACATCAAGATTTTGGACGAATTTTTTAAGAATTTTCAAATTTTCAGATGGGAGGTTCAATATAAGGTCAAAAACTACATACTCAGATCTTCACCAAACTTTGCAGGGATACTTTGGATGTCAAGACACGTGGAAAAAACGTACAAAACAAGAGATTGGGGTCATCAAGATTTTGGACGAATTTTTTAAGAATTTTCAAATTTTCAGATGGGAGGTTCAATATAAGGTCAAAAACTACATGCTCAGATCTTCACCAAACTTTGCATGGATACATTGGATGTCAAGACACGTGGAAAAAACATACAAAACATAGGATTCGGAACATCAAGATTTTGGTCGAATTTTTTAAGAATTTTCAAATTTTCAGATAGGAGGTTCCATATAAGGTCAAAAACTACATACTCAGATCTTCACCAAACATTGCAGGAATACATTGGATGTCAAGACACGTGGAAAAAACGTACAAAACAAGAGATTGGGGTCATCAAGATTTTGCACGGATTTTTTAGGAATTTTCAAATTTTCAGATGGGAGGTTCCAGATAAGGTCAAAAACTACATACTCAGATCTTCACCAAACTTTGCAGGGATACATTGGATGTCAAGACACGTGGAAAAAACGTACAAAACAAGAGATTGGAGACATCAAGATTTTGGACGAATTTTTTAAGAATTTTCAAATTTTCAGATAGGAGGTTCCATATAAGGTCAAAAACTACATACTCAGATCTTCACCAAACTTTGCATGGATACATTATGTGTCAAGACACGTGGAAAAAACGTACAAAACAAAAGATTGGAGACATCAAGATTTTGGTCGAATTTTTTAAGAATTTTCAAATTTTCAGATGGGAGGTTCCAGATAAGGTCAAAAACTACATACTCAGATCTTCACCAAACTTTGCAGGGATACATTGGATGTCAAGACACTTGGAAAAAACGTACAAAAAAGAGATTGGAGACATCAAGATTTTGGACGAATTTTTTAACAATTTTCAAATTTTCAGAAAGGATGTTCCAGATAAGGTCAAAAACTACATACTCAGATCTTCACCAAACTTTGCAGGGATACATTGGATGTCAAGACACGTGGAAAAAACGTACAAAACAAGAGATTGGAGACATCAAGATTATGGACGAATTTTTTGAGAATTTTCAAATTTTCAGAAAGGAGGTTCCATAAAAGGTCAAAAACTACATACTCAGATCTTCACCAAACTTTGCAGGGATACATTGGATGTCAAGACACGTGGAAAAAACGTACAAAACAAGAGATTGGAGACATCAAGATTTTCGAAGAATTTTTTAAGAATTTTCAAATTTTCAGAAAGGATGTTCCAGATAAGGTCAAAAACGACATACTCAGATCTTCACCAAACTTTGCAGGGATACATTGGAGGTCGAGACACGTGGAAAAAACGTACAAAACAAGAGATTGGAGACATCAAGATTTTGGACGGATTTTTTAGGAATTTTCAAATTTTCAGATGGGAGGTTCCAGATAAGGTCAAAAACTACATACTCAGATCTTCACCAAACATTGCAGGGATACATTGGATGTCAAGACACGTGGAAAAAACGTACAAAACAAGAGATTGGAGACATCAAAATTTTGGACGAATTTTTTAAGAATTTTCAAATTTTCAGATAGGAGGTTCCATATACGGTCAAAAACTACATACTCAGATCTTCACCAAACTTTGCAGGGATACATTGGATATCAAGACACGTGGAAAAAACGTACAAAACAAGAGATTGGAGACATCAAGATTTTGGACGAATTTTTTAAGAATTTTCAAATTTTCAGACGGGAGGTTCAATATAAGGTCAAAAACTACATACTCAGATCTTCACCAAACTTTGCAGGGATACATTGGATGTCAAGACACGTGGAAAAAACGTACAAAACAAGAGATTGGAGACATCAAGATTTTGGACGAATTTTTTAAGAATTTTCAAATTTTCAGATAGGAGGTTCCATATAAGGTCAAAAACTACATACTCAGATCTTCACCAAACTTTGCAGGGATACATTGGATATCAAGACACGTGGAAAAAACGTACAAAACAAGAGATTGGAGACATCAAGATTTTGGACGAATTTTTTAAGAATTTTCAAATTTTCAGATAGGAGGTTCCAGATAAGGTCAAAAACTACATACTCAGATCTTCACCAAACTTTGCAGGGATACATTGGATGTCAAGACACGTGGAAAAAACGTACAAAAAAGAGATTGGAGACATCAAGATTTTGGACGAATTTTTTAACAATTTTCAAATTTTCAGAAAGGATGTTCCAGATAAGGTCAAAAACTACATACTCAGATCTTCACCAAACTTTGCAGGGATACATTGGATGTCAAGACACGTGGAAAAAACGTACAAAACAAGAGATTGGAGACATCAAGATTATGGACGAATTTTTTGAGAATTTTCAAATTTTCAGAAAGGAGGTTCCATATAAGGTCAAAAACTACATACTCAGATCTTCACCAAACTTTGCAGGGATACATTGGATGTCAAGACACGTGGAAAAAACGTACAAAACAAGAGATTGGAGACATCAAGATTTTGGACGAATTTTTTAAGAATTTTCAAATTTTCAGATAGGAGGTTCCAGATGAGGTCAAAAACTACATACTCAGATCTTCACCAAACTTTGCAGGAATACTTTGCATGTCAAGACACGTGGAAAAAACGTACAAAACAAGAGATCGGAGACATCAAGATTTTCGACGAATTTTTTAAGAATTTTCAAATTTTCAGATGGGAGGTTCCAGATAAGGTCAAAAACGACATACTCAGATCTTCACCAAACTTTGCAGGGATCCATTGGAGGTCGAGACACGTGGAAAAAACGTACAAAACAAGAGATTGGAGACATCAAGATTTTGGACGAATTTTTTAAGAATTTTCAAATTTTCAGATAGGAGGTTCCATATAAGGTCAAAAACTACATACTCAGATCTTCACCAAACTTTGCAGGGATACATTGGATGTCAAGACACGTGGAAAAAACGTACAAAACAAGAGATTGGAGACATCAAGATTTTCGACGAATTTTTTAAGAATTTTCAAATTTTCAGAAAGGATGTTCCAGATAAGGTCAAAAACGACATACTCAGATCTTCACCAAACTTTGCAGGGATCCATTGGAGGTCGAGACACGTGGAAAAAACGTACAAAACAAGAGATTGGAGACATCAAGATTTTGGACGAATTTTTGAAGAATTTTCAAATTTTCAGATAGGAGGTTCCAGATGAGGTCTAAAACTACATACTCAGATCTCCACCAAACATTGCAGGAATACATTGGATGTCAAGACACGTGGAAAAAACGTACAAAACAAGAGATTGGAGACATCAAGATTTTCGACGAATTTTTGAAGAATTTTCAAATTTTCAGATAGGAGGTTCCAGATAAGGTCAAAAACTACATACTCAGATCTTCACCAAACGTTGCAGGGATACTTTGCATGTCAAGACACGTGGAAAAAACGTACAAAACAAAAGATTGGAGACATCAAGATTTTCGACGAATTTTTTAAGAATTTTCAAATTTTCAGATGGGAGGTTCCAGATAAGGTCAAAAACGACATACTCAGATCTTCACCAAACTTTGCATGGATACATTGGATGTCAAGACACGTGGAAAAAACGTACAAAACAAGAGATTGGAGACATCAAGATTTTGGACGAATTTTTTAAGAATTTTCAAATTTTCAGATGGGAGGTTCAATATAAGGTCAAAAACTACATACTCAGATCTTCACCAAACTTTGCAGGGATACTTTGGATGTCAAGACACGTGGAAAAAACGTACAAAACAAGAGATTGGGGTCATCAAGATTTTGGACGAATTTTTTAAGAATTTTCAAATTTTCAGATTGGAGGTTCAATATAAGGTCAAAAACTACATACTCAGATCTTCACCAAACTTTGCATGGATACATTGGATGTCAAGACACGTGGAAAAAACATACAAAACATAGGATTCGGAACATCAAGATTTTGGTCGAATTTTTTAAGAATTTTCAAATTTTCAGATAGGAGGTTCCATATAAGGTCAAAAACTACATACTCAGATCTTCACCAAACATTGCAGGAATACATTGGATGTCAAGACACGTGGAAAAAACGTACAAAACAAGAGATTGGGGTCATCAAGATTTTGCACGGATTTTTTAGGAATTTTCAAATTTTCAGATGGGAGGTTCCAGATAAGGTCAAAAACTACAAACTCAGATCTTCACCAAACTTTGCAGGGATACATTGGATGTCAAGACACGTGGAAAAAACGTACAAAACAAGAGATTGGAGACATCAAGATTTTGGACGAATTTTTTAAGAATTTTCAAATTTTCAGATAGGAGGTTCCATATAAGGTCAAAAACTAGATACTCAGATCTTCACCAAACTTTGCATGGATACATTATGTGTCAAGACACGTGGAAAAAACGTACAAAACAAAAGATTGGAGACATCAAGATTTTGGTCGAATTTTTTAAGAATTTTCAAATTTTCAGATGGGAGGTTCCAGATAAGGTCAAAAACTACATACTCAGATCTTCACCAAACTTTGCAGGGATACATTGGATGTCAAGACACGTGGAAAAAACGTACAAAAAAGAGATTGGAGACATCAAGATTTTGGACGAATTTTTTAACAATTTTCAAATTTTCAGAAAGGATGTTCCAGATAAGGTCAAAAACTACATACTCAGATCTTCACCAAACTTTGCAGGGATACATTGGATGTCAAGACACGTGGAAAAAACGTACAAAACAAGAGATTGGAGACATCAAGATTATGGACGAATTTTTTGAGAATTTTCAAATTTTCAGAAAGGAGGTTCCATAAAAGGTCAAAAACTACATACTCAGATCTTCACCAAACTTTGCAGGGATACATTGGATGTCAAGACACGTGGAAAAAACGTACAAAACAAGAGATTGGAGACATCAAGATTTTCGACGAATTTTTTAAGAATTTTCAAATTTTCAGAAAGGATGTTCCAGATAAGGTCAAAAACGACATACTCAGATCTTCACCAAACTTTGCAGGGATACATTGGAGGTCGAGACACGTGGAAAAAACGTACAAAACAAGAGATTGGAGACATCAAGATTTTGGACGGATTTTTTAGGAATTTTCAAATTTTCAGATGGGAGGTTCCAGATAAGGTCAAAAACTACATACTCAGATCTTCACCAAACATTGCAGGGATACATTGGATGTCAAGACACGTGGAAAAAACGTACAAAACAAGAGATTGGAGACATCAAAATTTTGGACGAATTTTTTAAGAATTTTCAAATTTTCAGATAGGAGGTTCCATATAAGGTCAAAAACTACATACTCAGATCTTCACCAAACTTTGCAGGGATACATTGGATATCAAGACACGTGGAAAAAACGTACAAAACAAGAGATTGGAGACATCAAGATTTTGGACGAATTTTTTAAGAATTTTCAAATTTTCAGATAGGAGGTTCCAGATAAGGTCAAAAACTACATACTCAGATCTTCACCAAACTTTGCAGGGATACATTGGATGTCAAGACACGTGGAAAAAACGTACAAAAAAGAGATTGGAGACATCAAGATTTTGGACGAATTTTTTAACAATTTTCAAATTTTCAGAAAGGATGTTCCAGATAAGGTCAAAAACTACATACTCAGATCTTCACCAAACTTTGCAGGGATACATTGGATGTCAAGACACGTGGAAAAAACGTACAAAACAAGAGATTGGAGACATCAAGATTATGGACGAATTTTTTGAGAATTTTCAAATTTTCAGAAAGGAGGTTCCATATAAGGTCAAAAACTACATACTCAGATCTTCACCAAACTTTGCAGGGATACATTGGATGTCAAGACACGTGGAAAAAACGTACAAAACAAGAGATTGGAGACATCAAGATTTTCGACGAATTTTTCAAGAATTTTCAAATTTTCAGAAAGGATGTTCCAGATAAAGTCAAAAACGACATACTCAGATCTTCACCAAACTTTGCAGGGATACATTGGATGTCAAGACACGTGGAAAAAACGTACAAAACAAGAGATTGGAGACATCAAGATTTTCGACGAATTTTTTAAGAATTTTCAAATTTTCAGAAAGGATGTTCCAGATAAGGTCAAAAACGACATACTCAGATCTTCACCAAACTTTGCAGGGATCCATTGGAGGTCGAGACACGTGGAAAAAACGTACAAAACAAGAGATTGGAGACATCAAGATTTTTCGACGAATTTTTGAAGAATTTTCAAATTTTCAGATGGGAGGTTCCAGATAAGGTCAAAAACTACATACTCAGATCTTCACCAAACTTTGCAGGGATACATTGGATGTCAAGACACGTGGAAAAAACGTACAAAAAAGAGATTGGAGACATCAAGATTTTGGACGAATTTTTTAACAATTTTCAAATTTTCAGAAAGGATGTTCCAGATAAGGTCAAAAACGACATACTCAGATCTTCACCAAACTTTGCATGGATACATTGGATGTCAAGACACGTGGAAAAAACGTACAAAACAAGAGATTGGGGTCATCAAGATTTTGCACGGATTTTTTAGGAATTTTCAAATTTTCAGATGGGAGGTTCCAGATAAGGTCAAAAACTACATACTCAGATCTTCACCAAACTTTGCAGGGATACATTGGATGTCAAGACACGTGGAAAAAACGTACAAAACAAGAGATTGGAGACATCAAGATTTTGGACGATTTTTTTAAGAATTTTCAAATTTTCAGATAGGAGGTTCCATATAAGGTCAAAAACTACATACTCAGATCTTCACCAAACTTTGCATGGATACATTATGTGTCAAGACACGTGGAAAAAACGTACAAAACAAAAGATTGGAGACATCAAGATTTTGGTCGAATTTTTTAAGAATTTTCAAATTTTCAGATGGGAGGTTCCAGATAAGGTCAAAAACTACATACTCAGATCTTCACCAAACTTTGCAGGGATACATTGGATGTCAAGACACGTGGAAAAAACGTACAAAAAAGAGATTGGAGACATCAAGATTTTGGACGAATTTTTTAACAATTTTCAAATTTTCGGAAAGGATGTTCCAGATAAGGTCAAAAACGACATACTCAGATCTTCACCAAACTTTGCAGGGATACATTGGATATCAAGACACGTGGAAAAAACGTACAAAACAAGAGATTGGAGACATCAATATTTTCGACGAATTTTTTAAGAATTTTCAAATTTTCAGATAGGAGGTTCCAGATAAGGTCAAAAACTACATACTCAGATCTTCAGCAAACGTTGCAGGGATACTTTGCATGTCAAGACACGTGGAAAAAACGTACAAAACAAAAGATTGGAGACATCAAGATTTTCGAAGAATTTTTTAAGAATTTTCAAATTTTCAGATGGGAGGTTCCAGATAAGGTCAAAAACGACATACTCAGATCTTCACCAAACTTTGCATGGATACATTGGATGTCAAGACACGTGGAAAAAACGTACAAAACAAGAGATTGGAGACATCAAGATTTTGGACGAATTTTTTAAGAATTCTCAAATTTTCAGAAAGGAGGTTCCATATAAGGTCAAAAACTACATACTCAGATCTTCACCAAACTTTGCAGGGATACTTTGGATGTCAAGACACGTGGAAAAAACGTACAAAACAAGAGATTGGGGTCATCAAGATTTTGGACGAATTTTTTAAGAATTTTCAAATTTTCAGATGGGAGGTTCAATATAAGGTCAAAAACTACATACTCAGATCTTCACCAAACTTTGCAGGGATACATTGGATGTCAAGACACGTGGAAAAAACATACAAAACATAGGATTCGGAACATCAAGATTTTGGTCGAATTTTTTAAGAATTTTCAAATTTTCAGATAGGAGGTTCCATATAAGGTCAAAAACTACATACTCAGATCTTCACCAAACATTGCAGGAATACATTGGATGTCAAGATACGTGGAAAAAACGTACAAAACAAGAGATTGGGGTCATCAAGATTTTGCACGGATTTTTTAGGAATTTTCAAATTTTCAGATGGGAGGTTCCAGATAAGGTCAAAAACTACATACTCAGATCTTCACCAAACTTTGCAGGGATACATTGGATGTCAAGACACGTGGAAAAAACGTACAAAACAAGAGATTGGAGACATCAAGATTTTGGACGAATTTTTTAAGAATTTTCAAAATTTCAAATAGGAGGTTCCATATAAGGTCAAAAACTACATACTCAGATCTTCACCAAACTTTGCATGGATACATTATGTGTCAAGACACGTGGAAAAAACGTACAAAACAAAAGATTGGAGACATCAAGATTTTGGTCGAATTTTTTAAGAATTTTCAAATTTTCAGATGGGAGGTTCCAAATAAGGTCAAAAACTACATACTCAGATCTTCACCAAACTTTGCAGGGATACATTGGATGTCAAGACACGTGGAAAGAACGTACAAAAAAGAGATTGGAGACATCAAGATTTTGGACGAATTTTTTAACAATTTTCAAATTTTCAGAAAGGATGTTCCAGATAAGGTCAAAAACGACATACTCAGATCTTCACCAAACTTTGCAGGGATACATTGGATATCAAGACACGTGGAAAAAACGTACAAAACAAGAGATTGGAGACATCAAGATTTTGGACGAATTTTTTAAGAATTTTCAAATTTTCAGATAGGAGGTTCCAGATAAGGTCAAAAACTACATACTCAGATCTTCACCAAACTTTGCAGGGATACATTGGATGTCAAGACACGTGGAAAAAACGTACAAAACAAGAGATTGGAGACATCAAGATTTTGGACGAATTTTTTAAAGAATTTTCAAATTTTCAGATAGGAGGTTCCAGATGAGGTCATAAACTACATACTCAGATCTTCACCAAACTTTGCAGGAATACTTTGCATGTCAAGACACGTGGAAAAAACGTACAAAACAAGAGATCGGAGACATCAAGATTTTCGACGAATTTTTTAAGAATTTTCAAATTTTCAGATGGGAGGTTCCAGATAAGGTCAAAAACGACATACTCAGATCTTCACCAAACTTTGCAGGGATCCATTGGAGGTCGAGACACGTGGAAAAAACGTACAAAACAAGAGATTGGAGACATCAAGATTTTGGACGAATTTTTTAAGAATTTTCAAATTTTCAGATAGGAGGTTCCATATAAGGTCAAAAACTACATACTCAGATCTTCACCAAACTTTGCAGGGATACATTGGATGTCAAGACACGTGGAAAAAACGTACAAAACAAGAGATTGGAGACATCAAGATTTTGGACGATTTTTTTAAAAAATTTCAAATTTTCAGAAATGCGGTTCCAGATAAGGTCAAAAACTACATACTCAGATCTTCACCAAACTTTGCAGGGATACATTGGATGTCAAGACATGTGGAAAAAACGTACAAAACAAGAGATTCGGGTCAACAAGATTTTGGACGGATTTTTTAGGAATTTTCAAATTTTCAGATGGGAGGTTCCAGATAAGGTCAAAAACTACATACTCAGATCTTCACCAAACTCTGCAGGGATACATTGTATGTCAAGACACGTGGAAAAAACATACAAAACATAGGATTGGGGACATCAAGATTTTGTTAAATTCTTTTAAGAATTTTCAAATTTTCAGATAGGAGGTTCCATATAAGGTCAAAAACTACATACTCAGATCTTCACCAAACATTGCAGGGATACATTGGATGTCAAGACACGTGGAAAGAACGTACAAAACAAGAGATTGGAGACATCAAGATTTTGGACGAATTTTTTAAGAATTTTCAAATTTTCAGATAGGAGGCTCCATATATGGTCAAAAACTACATACTCAGATCTTCACCAAACATTGCAGGGATACATTGGATGTCAAGACACGTGGAAAAAACGTACAAAACAAGAGATTGGAGACATCAAGATTTTGGACGAATTTTTTAAGAATTTTCAAATTTTCAGATAGGAGGTTAGTAGTGGGGTTTGTGGTGGGGACAGCGCCACTTACAAGTGTAGAAAAGGCGAGGCTATTTGATTGAACAATCAGATTTGCTTACACTTAAAACAATGCCAAGAAGGGGCCTGTACCCCAATTCTTCAGGTGTGATATGCTCTGATTTTTAAGAAATTCTGAATTTCTAGTGTAGAAAAGGCGAGGGCTCAACAGATAGATTTACCCATACTTAAGACAATGGCAAGAGGGGCTTAAACCCTAATTTTTCAGGTGTGGAGGTTCGGGTTTAAGTCCTCATAAAATGTGAAGCCTCTCTTGATGGCAAAATGTTAATATTGTTGTCTTGTAAACAAAAAGCTCAGGGTTCGAGTCCTGATAAAATATTTAAGATTGAAATACATGTGGCAAAATAATATGTCCACAAGTGAGATTTTGAATAATTACTGCTAGTTGATAGCCCCCAAATCTGAAACCCTGGTAAAAAAATGTTTTACAATAATATATTGTACAAAAACTGAATTTCTCAATTTTCTTATTTCCTCATGTTTTATAACCACTTGCTCAATACAATAGAAGAAAAGTGGGTAGGTATAATTAATTGCCTCCATGCCTTGCCGGCACGCAAGAGATAAAATCTACACGCTAGAAGGGAATAATAATGATTTTTCTGTGCGATTCACTGAAGAGGTCATTAATCTTTCTGTGCGTGTAACATGTCTGTAACAAGGAAAATGTAACAAAGATTGAGACAAAGATACATATTTTCACACAGTGGCAATGAACTGCCTCCTCTTCATTCTGAAAGCAATTCTATTCTGATAATATGAGCCTAGGCAAAGACTTAGAAAATATTATGGCAGTTCAAAATCCAATTTTGTCTGTATCAAGGTCTTCAGAAGCAGGTAAAATGTGGGCATATTCCATTTGGAGACGTGCTAATATTGTGGCATTGTAATCAGGGGCTTTGGGTTCGAGTCCTGTATAAGATTGAAATACATGTTGCAAAATAATATCTCTACAAGTGAGATTTTGAATAATTACTGCTCGTTGATAGCCCCCAGATCTGAAAACCTCCTTTCTCCTCTGCTCAGACAGATTCGGCCATGTGTGTAAAAGCTATATCTGTATGATTGTTGTTTATAAACTTGTCAAAAATATGGCTTTTTTGTATGAAAACATGCAATCCTGAATACAATTCTGGTTTTGTCTTGTTCTGTTAATATAAACACAAGTGAGACTTACAGAATATTTATTGTACAGTTCAAAATCCAATTTTGAATTGTATTTAGTTGATATAGAGATGAGGTTTTAAACCTGGTGAAGTGTGTTGCACATCAGCAAAACTATCACCAAAACCTAGTTACTGCTGTTGTTTGGGTATAAAAGCACCAGCTCAGCCATTAACTGCTGAACCCAACTGATATTTTTATTAAGTATAAAGTTTTGAATTGAAGCCCAGAAAATCTTATATAATAAACAACAAGAAAAAATGCCAAAACAAAAATATTGCAATCGGTGTAATAAAAATATATCTAGTTCTCATTGGGCTAGGCATTGCCGTATTTGTAACTCTAAGAAATGCAGAAAAGCCACAAAAATGTGTCCAAGATGCCATAAAATATTAAGCAAGGCATATTACAAATGGCATAAGTGTAATTCTTATGTACAGTCATCAGCATTGCCCTCACAACCATCTACATCTGGTCTGAAAAGGAAGCATGAAGCACCTGTTAATGCTGGACCTGCAAGGCAGCCACGCTATGCACCCATCCGTAGCAGTTTTAATGCCCAACTCAGGGATTATCGGTTTGTATCAGAGCCAAGATGTGGCATTGAGAATTTCTTGAACAGTGTAAATCCTAATGTGCAGGCAATTCTAAATGCACAAAATGGCTCTTATAAGCTGTCCCTCAAATTGTTTGCACAATATAAGAAACCAAATGGCACAAAATTTACACACCCCCACGTAACAGAAACTGTACCGGTATATTCAAATGCAGACAGAATAATAAGCAGATTGATGGAACAACTGAACATTAAACACTCTGAATTTGCGGCAAAAGAGTCCGGATGGAGCCTATGTGGCTCTCCGCACAAGTTATATGTTAATATTTCTGAATTCAGCCCATTAAAAGGTTCTACATATCTGCCATTACCTGCTAATATCAAAAACAGAAGAGCCGTGGTCAATATAAAAAATAATGACGCGAAATGCTTTTTGTGGTGTATTTTAGCTGCTCTGTATCCAGTTTCAAGGGATCCTCAGAGAATAAGTTATTACAAACAGCATGAACATCTTTTTGACGATGCAATGGAGGGTTTAGAATATCCAATGTCTGTTCAGAATATTGATAAATTTGAAAAAAGGGCCAGGCACATCGATGGCAAACAATTATCTATTAATGTATTTATTTGTTCCACTGGCAATTGCTTGATAGATCCTCTCAGAATCAGTACACTTGATGATGAATCTGCAATTCCGATTGATCTGCTCTTAATTGAAGGGGATGGCACATATCATTACACTCTGATACATAATCTTGAAGCTTTAGTGAGAACACAACTAGACAAATATAAAAAAATATTTAAGTTGTGCAGAAGATGCTTAACTGTTTTTGATGGTAGAAAAATGGTGAATGGTGTTTGTGAAGAGAGTGTAGAAATTGCCAAAAACAAGTTAATTGAGCATCTGAAATACTGTGGCAACCATAAACCTGTTCATATGGTGATGCCCAATCCAAGTGAAAATTGCAAATTCAAAAAGTATGAAGCCTCGTTGGAACACCCAGCATATATTGTCTGGGATTCCGAATCAAATCTCAAATCTCTTGCATTCTGTAGCCCAGATCCCGAAGAATCTTCAAGTACACCATACCAGCTACATGAACCTTCCAGCTTTTGTTGTGTGGTTATACGGGATGGTGTTGTTATTAAAGAATATTCATACAAGGGACCAAATGCCATCAAAATATTTGCACATAGAATAGAAAATGTGTGCCGTGACATAGCATCTAACATCTTATTAATATCAAAGCCTATGTTGCCTTTAACAGAGGAACAGATTGAAGATTTCAACAATGCAGAAAAATGCCCGGTATGTGATTCTGAATTTTCAGATACAAATATCAAGGTTCATCACCATTCTCATACAGATGGTAAATTCTTAATGGCCCTGTGTAATAGCTGTAATATTAAGATCAAGAGACCAAGATTTGTCCCCATATTTTGCCACGGAGCATCCAATTATGATTTCCATCATCTGATCAGGTACGAGGGGTTTGAGAAGCAGAATTTAAATATTTTAGCTGAAAATGATGAGAAATATATATCTATTAGCAAAATAATTAAAGTTGATGGTGTTCCTATTCACATAAGATTTCTTGATTCTTACAGATTTTTATCTGCTAGCCTGGATACACTGGCCACTCAATTACCTGATGATCAATTCAAAATCACACGTGCATTGTTTCCAAATCAGGACCTGAAATTAATTAGGCGAAAGGGTGTATATCCATATGACTATGTTACAGATTTTTCTAAATTTGATGAGTGTTCCCTGCCACCACAAGAAGAGTTCTACAGCAAAATCAGAGGATCTGGAATCACTGATGATGATTATCACCATGCTCAGTTGATGTGGAACAATTTAAAATGCAAGACATTTGGTGATTATCACATGGCATATTTAAAACTTGATGTCACCCTCTTAGCTGATATATTGCAGGCATTCAGAAAATCTTCCATGCAAAATTATGGACTGGACCCAGTGTATTTTTACAGTGCCCCGGGCCTAGCATGGTCTGCAATGTTTTTCAACACCAAAAAGCAATTGGATCTGATCCACGATCAAGATATGTATCTGTTTATGGAGAAATGTATAAGAGGTGGGATGGTGCAATGTTCCCAGAGATATGCCAGAGCAAATAACAAGTATATGCCTAATTATGATCCAGCACGGCCATCAAATTATATAACGTATGTAGATGCAAACAGCCTCTATGGTCATGCCATGATGAAAAATCTGCCATATGCAGGGCTTGAATGGGTTGAAGATTTCAATATTGAATATCTTCAGGATTTTGATGACAGTGAATATGGCCTCTTCTTAGAGGTTGATCTGACAATTCCTGATGATTTGCACAATAAATTTTCTGATCTGCCCCCAATTCCTGAGGTTCAGTGCTCACCTGGCTCTAAACAGAAGAAGCTCATGATGACCCTGGAGCCAAAACAGGATTATGTCATATATTACAAAAACCTCCAGTTCCTGATGAAACATGGTGTCCAAGTGACCAAACTTGGCAAAGTCTTGAGGTTCAGGCACTCAGAATGGTTGAAACCATACATTGATACAAACACGGAGCTTCGAACATCTGCAAAGAGCCAATTTGATAAGGCCTTGTTTAAATTGATGGTGAATTCAGTGTATGGCAAAACAATTGAAAATGTCAGAAAACATACCGATGTTAAAATAATTACTGACCCCAGCCTGAGCAAAAAATTGGTTGCAAAGCCTAATTTCAATTACAGAAGAATTTATGATGAGCACATGGCACTTTTCAACATGATGAAAACAAAGATCAAATTTGATAAACCTATTTATGTAGGGGCTGCGATATTGGAATTGTCCAAATTACATATGTTAATATTATATTATGATGTGTTGAAACCTTTTTATGGTGATCGTGTAAAATTATTGTACATGGACACGGATAGTTTTATTCTTGATATTCAAACAGAAGATGTTTATCAAGATATGGCACAGCCTGAATTGTTTCAATACTTTGATACCAGTGAACATACAAGAATTCAACCCCACAACAAAAAGGTGCCTGGCAAGTTAAAAGATGAGACATGTGGTGATGTTATTGTGAAATTTGCTGGGTTAAGTGCCAAGATGTACACTTTTGAGACATGTAGTGGTGCTGTTGCCAAAAAGGCCAAGGGCATTGGCAGAGTTACTGTTGAAAAAGATCTTCAATTTGAAGATTATGAAAATTGCATCAAATCCCAGAGTTTAATCAAAACATCAGAAAATAGAATTCAGAGTGAGGATCACTTGCTGACTTCAAATATTGTAAGAAAAGTGGCCCTGGACCCACATGATGATAAGAGATGTATTTTATCATGTGGCATACATACTTTACCTTGGGGGCATTGTGATTTGAAAAATGGCAAACAATGCCCAATTACAGAGCATGATTTGAAATAAATAAACATGCCTATGAACTTATTTGGGTTCAAAAAACAGGCTATTATGGACCTGCCAACACCACAACCCTCTTCCGATATGCTGTCTAAACTGAGTGGCTTGTTAATTATTCATCTGAACAGCATACTTACAGATGTTGATGATGAAACAGGTAAAATATTGTACATATTTAACAATAATTTAAATCATTACCAATTACCTGTAGGTGGTCAATTGCAATTTATTACAACCCCTGAGGGTGATGTCAAGATTTCAGTAGGGAGAAATATTTATAGAATCAAGCACTCAAACATGATTTCCGGCACTGTATATACTGTTTCTGCTGGTGACTGCTTATATATTGAGGTCCCTGGATCTTATGACAAGCTTATACCTTTTTTTATAGAATTAAGAATCAGATATTCAATAATAAATAACCATTAAAACAAAAATGCCTAATGATATATTTGGCCATACAAGACATGAAGATCACAGTGATGAGATTCTGATGCTTGATGTCAGAGTCAAGAAATTAAGAAGTGATTTACAAGTTTTACAAAGCACACTTAATGCCAGTCTTCAATTAGAAATTACAAATTTACAATCACAATGCATGGACCCTCTTCTTAAAATTGATTCTGAACTCAAAGTGCTGCTTCAGAAATATACTGACCTGGCAACATTGGATAATTTTCAAAGTTTGGAAGAAGCTGTAGCAGCTCTTCAAGCCAAATTTAAGACCCAGGCTAACACCTCCGAGCAATTGAAACAGCAATTGGAAGAGCAGATAAATAATGTCCAGGCACAGCTCCAAACAATTGTCAAAAGCATAAAATCACAAGAAGATTTTGATCTAGTCATTTCCACTCTAAAAGAACAGATTCAGTCACTCCAAATACCTAATCTGGACCCTCTGAACAATGCCATAGCCGAGGTTAAAGAAAAAATTGAGACACTTGAAAATTTTATGAACAATTTGCCATCTTCTGATGCTTTGAATGCAATAACTCGGAGTGTAGCAAACATCAAGCTGCAACTTGAAACATATGAAGATTTTGGAAAAATTCAAAGTTCCATAACCCATCTTGAGGGTACAATAGCAGCAGTGCAAAGTGATTTGGCAAATGTACTAGAATCCCGATTGCCTGGAATTGTAGATACCCTTGTCAGTGTCCAGCAACAAATCACAAAGCTTGAAAACCTCAACACTGAATCTGAACTATCTCATTTTCATCACTTGATCGATGATATCCAAACAAAGCTTGAAATTTTACAACAATCAACACCCTCTCAGGCAGATATAGCCCTGCTCCAAAATGCTATGCAAAATGTGGCTGATGCTTCTGAATTAAACAATGTGAAATTGGCACTTGAATTTTTGCAAAATACTGTGTCAAATCTACCTACATCACAGGAACTTAAAAATATTAAGAGGGCAGTGAATCGCATATTGAAATCAGAAGATATCAAGAATATCCAGACAGAGATCAAACATCTCACTCAGACAGTTGCCACTCTACCAACCAATCAACATATTAATGAACTGCATGCCCTGTTTGAGGATATCAGAAGACAGGTCCATGATCTTACTGCTCAAAATTCAAAATTGGCAGTTGTTGAAAATTTGCAACAAATTGTAGCTAATATCAAGCAACAGCTAGGGACCATGGAATCCAATCAAGCAAATGCTCTGTCTGTTTTTGCCACCCAGCTTCAAGAGATTGTGCAACAATACAAGAGACTTGCTGTGGACATAAAGATCAAGCCAGGCCATGATGATGTTGTTAGGACCATCAATGAGCACCTTGAATCTGTAACAAGCAGATTGCTTACAGCAGAAAAAGAAATAACGGGCATAATCGAGAATCCAAAACATACAGTAATTCTTGAATTGTACAGTATCCCCAACAAAGAATATGATTCACCATTTACACCAGGTGGCAAAATATATATGCTGTCCCCTGCACAATTTTATTACCAGTTTTTTGTTGGAGGCACATTGAGACCAATCAAGATCAAATATTGGCTTCAACCACAGGCACACCACTACCCCACCTTATCAATAACAAATGCTGACAACAAAGCAAAAATCACCAGTGTAGAGTTAGAGGATTTTACAGATCCCAATACATTAGAAACAGCCTATGCTGAAGATGATGGCTCTTTGGAATTTAATCTACAAATAGGGGACAAATTATATTTAGAAAATCCTGCAGTATCAGCTGCTGAACACCCCATAGTTGCAATATTCTTGTTTACATATTATGTCTAGACAAATTATTGTTGATGAATTACACAGACAAGCCAGACATAATTTTAAGAGACTCCCAGTAGTCACAAAAGGCATAGATGATTTATGGCAGAGCGACTTGATTGAAATGGCAAGTGGGCAGTTGAAAAACTTAGACAAAATCAACAAGGGCTACAAGTATCTACTCACTGTCATAGACACATTTTCAAAATTTGCCTGGGCCGTGCCACTCAAATCAAAGACTGGAAAATGTGTTACAGAAGCCTTCAGGACAATCATCAATCATTCAGGAAGATCACCGCGCTATTTGCAAACAGATAATGGCAAAGAATTTTATAATTCTGTGTTTCAACAATTTATTAAAAGCCAGGCAATAAAACATTACTCGAGTTACAGTGACCTCAAAGCCTCAATTGTAGAGAGATTCAACAGAACCTTAAAAAATCTTATGTATAAACAATTTACACTGCAAGGTAATTATAAATGGGTTAATATTCTTCCAGAACTTCTACATAAATATAACAACTCGGTCCATTCCACAATCAACATGAAACCCTCTGAAGTAACTTCATCTGATGAGCAAAAATTGATCAGGACTGTTTATTATCCTAGATACCAGCCAACAACAAGAAGAGCCAAATACAGGGTGGGCGATCAAGTAAGAATCAGCAAATATAAGCACTTATTCAAAAGAGGCTTTACGAGAAACTGGAGCGCTGAATTATTTACAGTGGTTCAAGTTAAACCCGGGACCCTTAACACATATATAATAAAAGATCACCGAGGAGAAATTCTCAAAGGCAGGTTCTATGAACAAGAGCTCAGCAAAACTAAACAGCCCGACACATATCTCATAGAAAAAATCATCCGCAGAAAAGGCAACAAGTTATTTGTCAAATGGCTGGGTCATCCGGAAAACAGCTGGATCGATGCAGACAAAGTGATAATATGAGCGCCTGGGATGTTATAAAAAGGCTGCCAGAACCTGAACAACAGAATAAGATAAATGGAGTGCTGCTGCCTGAAAATATTAGGTGTCTTATTGTTGGGCCATCTGCTTGTGGTAAAACTACACTAATGATTGATAATTTTTTATTGGCACCCAACTGGTTAGACTGGAAAAACAGGCACTTGTATATCTTCTCTAAGAGCTTGGAACAATTAAAATATCAGCAGCTGATGAAGCTATATGATGGATTGGATATAGCCACTTTTGAACCAGATGTTAAGCCATTAGATGAATGTCTCGATAATTCTGTTGTTGTGTTTGATGACATTATACTGGATAATCAAAACAAGGTTAGAAATTTCTTTACACAGGGCCGCCACAAAAACATAGATTGCTTCTACTTGGCACAGACTTTTTCTAAAATTCCGAAGCAGCTGATCCGGGACAATAGCAATTTTATATGTGTGTTTCATCAAGATCATACCAACCTCAAACACATACATGATGAATATGTAGGTGGGGACTTGAGCTACAATGATTTTTCCAAATTTTGCAGCAAGTGCTGGAACCAGGACAGTTATGGGTTTGTCACAATTGATATGACAAGAACACCTAATACTGGCAAATACAGAAATAAAATCAACGATTTTCTAGACGTTGAGACATAAATAAACAACCATGAAACGACCAGTCATTGATGATCTTAAGTTAAGAGATTATCTTGTAAAAAGATTTAAGGGATGGAAATCAGAGAACCGTGGAATTTATGAAAAACACAAACAAACAGAACAGCCTGTTATTGATGCTATTAATAATTTAGGTAAGAATATCAAAACTGTTACAGAGCAAAATCAAGATTTGATCACAGAGCTTGTGCCTGTAGCTGCAAGGAACATATTAGATTATCCATTCACCCCACTTTCCAGTATTCATACACCTAGTCCTGTTGCCCCTCGAAGAATTGAAGCTAGTCAAGATCCTATTGAATTGGGTCTTCTTGCTCAAAAATATTTAACCACACCTAAAGACAACAAAGATGAGGTGTTTGGCTTATATGCTGACACAGAGCTTGATGGGAGCATCATACATAGAATTGGCAATTTCAGAGTAACATTTATGGGAGATGATATAATTGTTTATTCAGAATCTCGTCTCGGAGAAAAAGGTGCTTTTGTTAAGTACCCCGGCACACCTGGATTGTGGGAACTGATGACTAGGAAAAGGCCTGGCAGCTATACAGATCAAGATTATGAGCACTACAAAGAAATATTAATAAAATCAGATGCTCTGTACCAGAACAATGATCCCACACAAAAAAGAGTCAAGTCGAGCAGTGGAGCAAAATACAATAATTTAATCAAGCCCATATGGTCTCAGATCAAGACAGGTAGTGGGATCAAACAATACAACACCCTGCCTAAAGAATTTGTGTGGGTTGATGATGTCAGGAAACTTGTAGATAGGTTATTGGTGATAGCTGGGGAGGAAAATGCTGGCAACCACAATTTTTACAATGAAAAGGTTGGAATTATGGACATGATAAGCACCAAATTGTCTAATTTTATAGTGAATGACCCTAAGGGGATTGGATATCTCATAAAAATTATTAATACTCTACCACCTAAATTTTGGAATGTTTCTGAGGGTCGGGGCCTGGTTAATGACATTATAAACAAGCTGCCATTTGAACTACACATTCCAGGCTATCAATATTGTGGTCCCGGCACAAAATTGGACCATAGATTAAACAGAGGTGATCCTGGTGTAAATCCCCTAGATGCTGCTTGTAGAGACCATGACATAGCATACAACACACATTCCGATCTTGACAAGAGACATGTTGCAGACAAGAAATTAGAAGAGGCTGCATTTGGTAGATTTGTAAGCAAAGATGCTTCTTTAAGTGAGAGAATATCAGCATTGGGAACCACCATAGCTATGAGCACCAAACAAAAACTGGGGTGGGGGCTGTGAATATGTATATAATAAACCTTCAATGAAGGCCAAGGGTGTTATGTATCAAATACCTTATGCAGGTCTCAAATCTCTTAAAACTATTGACAGTCTTTTAACCAAAAAGCAGCGCAAGAAAAAAAGCTCTTGTCTTGCAAAGGGGCATGGTATGAAATTGTTGCTTAGTACCCCCCAATTAAAAAAATTACAGCAATCCAGAAAAAAATCACATGTGGGGGGATTCATATTTACCATCCCTGCCATCTTAGCTGCTCTCGGGGCTGTTGGGAGCTTGGCTGGTGGTTCAGCTGCCATAGCAAAAACAGTAATAGATGCCAAGAAGAATAAGGCAGAATTAGATGAGCAGAGGCGCCATAACCTGGCCATGGAGAAAAAAGGCAAAGGTGTTAAGAGATCCATGAATAAGTTTAAAAAAAAACAAGAGCCGCTTACAAACCAAGATATTGAAGTTTTGATCAAGCCACTGGGCATCAAAAATTTTAGGGGTGTGTACATGTCTGATTCTTTACCGGAACAACCACTCAACAAAGAGTGTGGCATTGTTAATTTGGATGAGTACAAAAATCAGGGCACTCACTGGATCTGTTATCTTAAATATTTAAACAATGAGGCATTTGTGTTTGATTCATTTGGAGGTGTTCCACCTGAAAATTTAATAAAATATCTAAAATCACCTAATCTTTATTACAATAATGCCCGTGTTCAAAACTTCAAAGATGTTAATTGCGGACATTTGTGTTTATCTGTTCTCAGATATATGTCTCAAATAAATAAACCATCAATTGAAAATTTTCAAAAAGCCTTGTGGTATCTGAAACATCATGGGGGTATTCCATCTCACCAGCCAAAATTCAATATTGAAACTCAAATTGCATGATGACATAGTGTATCCCAAAACAATAGCTCTCAGAGCATTTTACGGCATGTACCTGATCCCAAATATTACTCACCACAACAACAAAATTGCAGTAGGGGATCAAAAAATTGTCATCACTCCAGGGCAATATAATCTATCCACTCTAAATGCTCAATTACCCAGAGGTATAGTGTTAAGTCAAAATTCTGTCACTCACAGAGTAGAGATTGTATCTGCTACAGAAACAGTGCATCTGGGTACTATAGGAGAGCTGTTGGGATTTGAGAACAACACAAAACTCGAACCGGCCATCAAACACACTGCTATGAATATACCCAAATTCTTAGCCATAGAGACTCTGAATATTCACTGTAATGTGGCCGAGGGTATGATCACCAAATCAAATGGTATAGGCACTCACAAACAAACTGGCATCATTGCAACATTCAAACCTAATTCCGAATTCATGGAGCCAATCATCTACAATCCATCCCCAACATTATATTTTCCCGTGTGCCATAATAGAATAGATTACATTGAATTGATGGTCACTAATGAAAAAGAAGAATTAGTTGATTTTGCTGGAGCCACAACAACTGCAATCATAGAGATTAATATTTAAATAAAAATACATACAAAAAAATGGAAAATATTGAGAGTTATGAGCTACAATCATTCCCTCCAAACAGGAGGACATTTGCAAATTTAAATCAACCCAACACAGAAATAGAGGTTGATCTTGATGTAGGGGACGGCTTTATACACCCCCACAGAGCAGATCTATACATCAAATTTGATGTTGTAAAGCTCGATGGAACAGATTATCCGGCAAATTCAAACATAAGATTGGTGGACAATTTTGTGCCGCATCTGTTCTCTGAAATCGAGATCAGAAAGCATGGTGTTGTTATAAACAGAATAGATTATCCCGGCATTACCTCCACAGCTTTGGCCACACTAAAATTATCCAAAACCGAGGCTTCATACTACAAAATAGGCGGATTTGAAGCTGGTGATAAAATATTATCCAAGAACCACACTGTGCTGTTCCCGATGCGCCTGTTGCCAGGATTCTTCTCGGATTACAAAGATATCATGTGGAAGGGTGGTTTAAGAATCACATTTAGAAGAGCTGCCAATGACAATAATGCTTTGATGAGGTACAGTGCAATAAACCCTACAGGGGAAGCTCTGCCTAATACCCTACCTGATGAGGGCAAATGCATTATTCAGACTATGGAGTTAAGAATCCCTGTTGTTGAATATGAGGCCAGTTATGCTCTTAAATACAAAGCTGATATAATAAAAAATCCACAGATTCCTTTACAATTTTATACATATCAATGTGTACAGAAGCCTGCCGCTGGTACTTACTATGAGTTTGATGCTACAAATTCATTCTCCAGTATACAATATGACATGCCGGATTTTGTAGTGGTATTGTTTCAGACTGGAAGACAAAATAATCAGGAAAAAAATTCAAGTAAATTTGATAACTGCAACATCAAGAACATATATCTTAAAAATGGCAGAAATGAGGTATTTCCTAGAGAAAATTACAATTTAGACATGTCCAAGGATGATTTCCTCAAATTATATGAGGCATTTTCGGCTTTCAAAAGGGTCACTACTGGCAGTACTGACATGTATTACTCACCAGATGAATTCAAAACACAGAGACCCATGTTTGTAATCAACACTTCAAAAAGGAAACAAGTTGTGGTTAATGACAGGACAAACATTAAAATTATCTGTGAATTCCACGAGGCTTTACCCGATGACACCATATGTAGTGTCATTCTCATAGGTGAAAAATCATATGTTTATGATGTAAGAAATGAGAGAGTCACGGAGCAATTCTAGAAGCCCGATTCAAACACAGAGGCCCTTGATTACAAAACAATAATACCAACACTTTGCTGTCAGAGAGGCCCCAGACACTCTACCAGCTTTGAAACCTCAACTGTATTATCAGCTAGCAGTGAATATCTTATGTGTGGGCAGTTGTATATATTTCAATCTTTTATCAGGACTCGAACCCAAAGCCCCTGATTACAATGCAGCAATATTAACACTTCTCAATATGGAATATGCCCACATTTTACCGGGTTCTGAGACCTTAATGCAGACAAAATTGGATTTTGAACTGCCATAATATTTTCTAAGTCTTTGCCTAGGCTCATATTATCAGAATAGAATTGCTTTCAGAATGAAGAGGAGGCAGTTCATTGCCACTGTGTGAAAATATGTATCTTTGTCTCAATCTTTGTTACATTTTCCTTGTTACAGACATGTTACACGCACAGAAAGATTAATGACCTCTTCAGTGAATCGCACAGAAAAATCATTATTATTCCCTTCTAGCGTGTAGATTTTATCTCTTGCGTGCCGGCAAGGCATGGAGGCAATTAATTATACCTACCCACTTTTCTTCTATTGTATTGAGCAAGTGGTTATAAAACATGAGGAAATAAGAAAATTGAGAAATTCAGTTTTTGTACAATATATTATTGTAAAACATTTTTTTACCAGGGTTTCAGATTTGGGGGCTATCAACTAGCAGTAATTATTCAAAATCTCACTTGTGGACATATTATTTTGCCACATGTATTTCAATCTTAAATATTTTATCAGGACTCGAACCCTGAGCTTTTTGTTTACAAGACAACAATATTAACATTTTGCCATCAAGAGAGGCTTCACATTTTATGAGGACTTAAACCCGAACCTCCACACCTGAAAAATTAGGGTTTAAGCCCCTCTTGCCATTGTCTTAAGTATGGGTAAATCTATCTGTTGAGCCCTCGCCTTTTCTACACTAGAAATTCAGAATTTCTTAAAAATCAGAGCATATCACACCTGAAGAATTGGGGTACAGGCCCCATCTTGGCATTGTTTTAAGTGTAAACAAATCTGATTGTTCAATCAAATAGCCTCGCCTTTTCTACACTTGTAAGTGGCGCTGTCCCCACCACAAACCCCACTACTGAGGTTCCAGATAAGGTCAAAAACTACATACTCAGATCTTCACCAAACGTTGCAGGGATACTTTGCATGTCAAGACACGTGGAAAAAACGTACAAAACAAGAGATTGGAGACATCAAGATTTTCGACGAATTTTTTAAGAATTTTCAAATTTTCAGATGGGAGGTTCCAGATAAGGTCAAAAACGACATACTCAGATCTTCACCAAACTTTGCATGGATACATTGGATGTCAAGACACGTGGAAAAAACGTACAAAACAAGAGATTGGGGTCATCAAGATTTTGCACGGATTTTTTAAGAATTTTCAAATTTTCAGATGGGAGGTTCCAGATAAGGTCAAAAACGACATACTCAGATCTTCACCAAACTTTGCATGGATACATTGGATGTCAAGACACGTGGAAAAAACGTACAAAACAAGAGATTGGAGACATCAAGATTTTGGACGAATTTTTTAAGAATTCTCAAATTTTCAGAAAGGAGGTTCCATATAAGGTCAAAAACTACATACTCAGATCTTCACCAAACTTTGCAGGGATACTTTGGATGTCAAGACACGTGGAAAAAACGTACAAAACAAGAGATTGGGGTCATCAAGATTTTGGACGAATTTTTTAAGAATTTTCAAATTTTCAGATGGGAGGTTCAATATAAGGTCAAAAACTACATACTCAGATCTTCACCAAACTTTGCATGGATACATTGGATGTCAAGACACGTGGAAAAAACATACAAAACATAGGATTCGGAACATCAAGATTTTGGTCGAATTTTTTAAGAATTTTCAAATTTTCAGATAGGAGGTTCTATATAAGGTCAAAAACTACATACTCAGATCTTCACCAAACTTTGCAGGGATACATTGGATGTCAAGACACGTGGAAAAAACGTACAAAACAAGAGATTGGAGACATCAAGATTTTCGACGAATTTTTTAAGAATTTTCAAATTTTCAGAAAGGATGTTCCAGATAAGGTCAAAAACGACATACTCAGATCTTCACCAAACTTTGCAGGGATACATTGGAGGTCGAGACACGTGGAAAAAACGTACAAAACAAGAGATTGGAGACATCAAGATTTTGGACTAATTTTTGAAGAATTTTCAAATTTTCTGATAGGAGGTCCCAGATAAGGTCAAAAACTACATACTCAGATCTCCACCAAACATTGCAGGGATACATTGGATGTCAAGACACGTGGAAAAAACGTACAAAACAAGAGATTGGAGACATCAAGATTTTCGACGAATTTTTGAAGAATTTTCAAATTTTCAGATAGGAGGTTCCAGATAAGGTCAAAAACTACATACTCAGATCTTCACCAAACGTTGCAGGGATACTTTGCATGTCAAGACACGTGGAAAAAACGTACAAAACAAGAGATTGGGGTCATCAAGATTTTGCACGGATTTTTTAAGAATTTTCAAATTTTCAGATGGGAGGTTCCAGATAAGGTCAAAAACGACATACTCAGATCTTCACCAAACTTTGCATGGATACATTGGATGTCAAGACACGTGGAAAAAACGTACAAAACAAGAGATTGGAGACATCAAGATTTTGGACGAATTTTTTAAGAATTCTCAAATTTTCAGAAAGGAGGTTCCATATAAGGTCAAAAACTACATACTCAGATCTTCACCAAACTTTGCAGGGATACTTTGGATGTCAAGACACGTGGAAAAAACGTACAAAACAAGAGATTGGAGACATCAAGATTTTGGACGAATTTTTTAAGAATTTTCAAATTTTCAGATAGGAGGTTCCAGATAAGGTCAAAAACTACATACTCAGATCTTCACCAAACTTTGCAGGGATACATTGGATGTCAAGACACGTGGAAAAAACGTACAAAACAAGAGATTGGGGTCATCAAGAATTTGGACGGATTTTTTAGGAATTTTCAAATTTTCAGATGGGAGGTTCCAGATAAGGTCAAAAACTACATACTCAGATCTTCACCAAACATTGCAGGGATACATTGGATGTCAAGACACGTGGAAAAAACGTACAAAACAAGAGATTGGAGACATCAAAATTTTGGACGAATTTTTTAAGAATTTTCAAATTTTCAGATAGGAGGTTCCAGATGAGGTCAAAAACTACATACTCAGATCTTCACCAAACTTTGCAGGAATACTTTGCATGTCAAGACACGTGGAAAAAACGTACAAAACAAGAGATCGGAGACATCAAGATTTTCGACGAATTTTTTAAGAATTTTCAAATTTTCAGATGGGAGGTTCCAGATAAGGTCAAAAACGACATACTCAGATCTTCACCAAACTTTGCATGGATACATTGGATGTCAAGACACGTGGAAAAAACATACAAAACATAGGATTGGTGACATCAAGATTTTGGACGAATTTTTTAAGAATTTTCAAATTTTCAGATAGGAGGTTCCATATAAGGTCAAAAACTACATACTCAGATCTTCACCAAACTTTGCAGGGATACATTGGAGGTCGAGACACGTGGAAAAAAAGTACAAAACAAGAGATTGGGGTCATCAAGATTTTGCACGGATTTTTTAAGAATTTTCAAATTTTCAGATGGGAGGTTCCAGATAAGGTCAAAAACGACATACTCAGATCTTCACCAAACTTTGCATGGATACATTGGATGTCAAGACACGTGGAAAAAACGTACAAAACAAGAGATTGGAGACATCAAGATTTTGGACGAATTTTTTAAGAATTCTCAAATTTTCAGAAAGGAGGTTCCATATAAGGTCAAAAACTACATACTCAGATCTTCACCAAACTTTGCAGGGATACTTTGGATGTCAAGACACGTGGAAAAAACGTACAAAACAAGAGATTGGAGACATCAAGATTTTGGACGAATTTTTTAAGAATTTTCAAATTTTCAGATAGGAGGTTCCAGATAAGGTCAAAAACTACATACTCAGATCTTCACCAAACTTTGCAGGGATACTTTGGATGTCAAGACACGTGGAAAAAACCTACAAAACAAGAGATTGGAGACATCAAGATTTTGGACGAATTTTTTAAGAATTTTCAAATTTTCAGATAGGAGGTTCCAGATAAGGTCAAAAACTACATACTCAGATCTTCACCAAACTTTGCAGGGATACATTGGATGTCAAGACACGTGGAAAAAACGTACAAAACAAGAGATTGGGGTCATCAAGAATTTGGACGGATTTTTTAGGAATTTTCAAATTTTCAGATGGGAGGTTCCAGATAAGGTCAAAAACTACATACTCAGATCTTCACCAAACATTGCAGGGATACATTGGATGTCAAGACACGTGGAAAAAACGTACAAAACAAGAGATTGGAGACATCAAAATTTTGGACGAATTTTTTAAGAATTTTCAAATTTTCAGATAGGAGGTTCCAGATGAGGTCAAAAACTACACTCAGATCTTCACCAAACTTTGCAGGAATACTTTGCATGTCAAGACACGTGGAAAAAACGTACAAAACAAGAGATCGGAGACATCAAGATTTTCGACGAATTTTTTAAGAATTTTCAAATTTTCAGATGGGAGGTTCCAGATAAGGTCAAAAACGACATACTCAGATCTTCACCAAACTTTGCATGGATACATTGGATGTCAAGACACGTGGAAAAAACATACAAAACATAGGATTGGTGACATCAAGATTTTGGACGAATTTTTTAAGAATTTTCAAATTTTCAGATAGGAGGTTCCATATAAGGTCAAAAACTACATACTCAGATCTTCACCAAACTTTGCAGGGATACATTGGAGGTCGAGACACGTGGAAAAAAAGTACAAAACAAGAGATTGGGGTCATCAAGATTTTGGACGGATTTTTTAGGAATTTTCAAATTTTCAGACGGGAGGTTCCAGATAAGGTCAAAAACTACATACTCAGATCTTCACCAAACATTGCAGGGATACATTGGATGTCAAGACACGTGGGAAAAACGTACAAAACAAGAGATTGGAGACATCAAGATTTTGGACGAATTTTTTAAGAATTTTCAAATTTTCAGATAGGAGGTTCCAGATGAGGTCAAAAACTACATACTCAGATCTTCACCAAACTTTGCAGGAATACTTTGCATGTCAAGACACGTGGAAAAAACGTACAAAACAAGAGATCGGAGACATCAAGATTTTCGACGAATTTTTTAAGAATTTTCAAATTTTCAGATGGGAGGTTCCAGATATGGTCAAAAACGACATACTCAGATCTTCACCAAACTTTGCAGGGATCCATTGGATGTCAAGACACGTGGAAAAAACATACAAAACATAGGATTGGTGACATCAAGATTTTGGACGAATTTTTTAAGAATTTTAAAATTTTCAGATAGGAGGTTCCATATAAGGTCAAAAACTACATACTCAGATCTTCACCAAACTTTGCAGGGATACATTGGAGGTCGAGACACGTGGAAAAAAAGTACAAAACAAGAGATTGGGGTCATCAAGATTTTGGACGGATTTTTTAGGAATTTTCAAATTTTCAGATGGGAGGTTCCAGATAAGGTCAAAAACGACATACTCAGATCTTCACCAAACTTTGCAGGGATACATTGGAGGTCGAGACACGTGGAAAAAACGTACAAAACAAGAGATTGGAGACATCAAGATTTTGGACTAATTTTTGAAGAATTTTCAAATTTTCTGATAGGAGGTCCCAGATAAGGTCAAAAACTACATACTCAGATCTCCACCAAACATTGCAGGGATACATTGGATGTCAAGACACGTGGAAAAAACGTACAAAACAAGAGATTGGAGACATCAAGATTTTCGACGAATTTTTGAAGAATTTTCAAATTTTCAGATAGGAGGTTCCAGATAAGGTCAAAAACTACATACTCAGATCTTCACCAAACGTTGCAGGGATACTTTGCATGTCAAGACACGTGGAAAAAACGTACAAAACAAGAGATTGGAGACATCAAGATTTTCGACGAATTTTTTAAGAATTTTCAAATTTTCAGATGGGAGGTTCCAGATAAGGTCAAAAACGACATACTCAGATCTTCACCAAACTTTGCATGGATACATTGGATGTCAAGACACGTGGAAAAAACGTACAAAACAAGAGATTGGGGTCATCAAGATTTTGCACGGATTTTTTAAGAATTTTCAAATTTTCAGATGGGAGGTTCCAGATAAGGTCAAAAACGACATACTCAGATCTTCACCAAACTTTGCATGGATACATTGGATGTCAAGACACGTGGAAAAAACGTACAAAACAAGAGATTGGAGACATCAAGATTTTGGACGAATTTTTTAAGAATTCTCAAATTTTCAGAAAGGAGGTTCCATATAAGGTCAAAAACTACATACTCAGATCTTCACCAAACTTTGCAGGGATACTTTGGATGTCAAGACACGTGGAAAAAACGTACAAAACAAGAAATTGGAGACATCAAGATTTTGGACGAATTTTTTAAGAATTTTCAAATTTTCAGATAGGAGGTTCCAGATAAGGTCAAAAACTACATACTCAGATCTTCACCAAACTTTGCAGGGATACATTGGATGTCAAGACACGTGGAAAAAACGTACAAAACAAGAGATTGGGGTCATCAAGAATTTGGACGGATTTTTTAGGAATTTTCAAATTTTCAGATGGGAGGTTCCAGATAAGGTCAAAAACTACATACTCAGATCTTCACCAAACATTGCATGGATACATTGGATGTCAAGACACGTGGAAAAAACGTACAAAACAAGAGATTGGAGACATCAAAATTTTGGACGAATTTTTTAAGAATTATCAAATTTTCAGATAGGAGGTTCCAGATGAGGTCAAAAACTACATACTCAGACCTTCACCAAACTTTGCAGGAATACTTTGCATGTCAAGACACGTGGAAAAAACGTACAAAACAAGAGATCGGAGACATCAAGATTTTGGACGAATTTTTTAAGAATTTTCAAATTTTCAGATAGGAGGTTCCAGATGAGGTCAAAAACTACATACTCAGATCTTCACCAAACTTTGCAGGAATACTTTGCATGTCAAGACACGTGGAAAAAACGTACAAAACAAGAGATCGGAGACATCAAGATTTTCGACGAATTTTTTAAGAATTTTCAAATTTTCAGATGGGAGGTTCCAGATAAGGTCAAAAACGACATACTCAGATCTTCACCAAACTTTGCAGGGATCCATTGGATGTCAAGACACGTGGAAAAAACATACAAAACATAGGATTGGTGACATCAAGATTTTGGACGAATTTTTTAAGAATTTTAAAATTTTCAGATAGGAGGTTCCATATAAGGTCAAAAACTACATACTCAGATCTTCACCAAACTTTGCAGGGATACATTGGAGGTCGAGACACGTGGAAAAAAAGTACAAAACAAGAGATTGGGGTCATCAAGATTTTGGACGGATTTTTTAGGAATTTTCAAATTTTCAGATGGGAGGTTCCAGATAAGGTCAAAAACTACATACTCAGATCTTCACCAAACATTGCAGGGATACATTGGATGTCAAGACACGTGGGAAAAACGTACAAAACAAGAGATTGGGGTCAACAAGATTTTGGACGGATTTTTTAGGAATTTTCAAATTTTCAGATGGGAGGTTCCAGATAAGGTCAAAAACGACATACTCAGATCTTCACCAAACTTTGCAGGGATACATTGGAGGTCGAGACACGTGGAAAAAACGTACAAAACAAGAGATTGGAGACATCAAGATTTTGGACTAATTTTTGAAGAATTTTCAAATTTTCAGATGGGAGGTCCCAGATAAGGTCAAAAACTACATACTCAGATCTCCACCAAACATTGCAGGGATACATTGGATGTCAAGACACGTGGAAAAAACGTACAAAACAAGAGATTGGAGACATCAAGATTTTCGACGAATTTTTGAAGAATTTTCAAATTTTCAGATAGGAGGTTCCAGATAAGGTCAAAAACTACATACTCAGATCTTCACCAAACGTTGCAGGGATACTTTGCATGTCAAGACACGTGGAAAAAACGTACAAAACAAGAGATTGGAGACATCAAGATTTTCGACGAATTTTTTAAGAATTTTCAAATTTTCAGATGGGAGGTTCCAGATAAGGTCAAAAACGACATACTCAGATCTTCACCAAACTTTGCATGGATACATTGGATGTCAAGACACGTGGAAAAAACGTACAAAACAAGAGATTGGGGTCATCAAGATTTTGCACGGATTTTTTAAGAATTTTCAAATTTTCAGATGGGAGGTTCCAGATAAGGTCAAAAACGACATACTCAGATCTTCACCAAACTTTGCATGGATACATTGGATGTCAAGACACGTGGAAAAAACGTACAAAACAAGAGATTGGAGACATCAAGATTTTGGACGAATTTTTTAAGAATTCTCAAATTTTCAGAAAGGAGGTTCCATATAAGGTCAAAAACTACATACTCAGATCTTCACCAAACTTTGCAGGGATACTTTGGATGTCAAGACACGTGGAAAAAACGTACAAAACAAGAAATTGGAGACATCAAGATTTTGGACGAATTTTTTAAGAATTTTCAAATTTTCAGATAGGAGGTTCCAGATAAGGTCAAAAACTACATACTCAGATCTTCACCAAACTTTGCAGGGATACATTGGATGTCAAGACACGTGGAAAAAACGTACAAAACAAGAGATTGGGGTCATCAAGAATTTGGACGGATTTTTTAGGAATTTTCAAATTTTCAGATGGGAGGTTCCAGATAAGGTCAAAAACTACATACTCAGATCTTCACCAAACATTGCAGGGATACATTGGATATCAAGACACGTGGAAAAAACGTACAAAACAAGAGATTGGAGACATCAAAATTTTGGACGAATTTTTTAAGAATTTTCAAATTTTCAGATAGGAGGTTCCAGATGAGGTCAAAAACTACATACTCAGACCTTCACCAAACTTTGCAGGAATACTTTGCATGTCAAGACACGTGGAAAAAACGTACAAAACAAGAGATCGGAGACATCAAGATTTTGGACGAATTTTTTAAGAATTTTCAAATTTTCAGATAGGAGGTTCCAGATGAGGTCAAAAACTACATACTCAGATCTTCACCAAACTTTGCAGGAATACTTTGCATGTCAAGACACGTGGAAAAAACGTACAAAACAAGAGATCGGAGACATCAAGATTTTCGACGAATTTTTTAAGAATTTTCAAATTTTCAGATGGGAGGTTCCAGATAAGGTCAAAAACGACATACTCAGATCTTCACCAAACTTTGCAGGGATCCATTGGATGTCAAGACACGTGGAAAAAACATACAAAACATAGGACTGGTGACATCAAGATTTTGGACGAATTTTTTAAGAATTTTAAAATTTTCAGATAGGAGGTTCCATATAAGGTCAAAAACTACATACTCAGATCTTCACCAAACTTTGCAGGGATACATTGGAGGTCGAGACACGTGGAAAAAAAGTACAAAACAAGAGATTTGGGTCATCAAGATTTTGGACGGATTTTTTAGGAATTTTCAAATTTTCAGATGGGAGGTTCCAGATAAGGTCAAAAACTACATACTCAGATCTTCACCAAACATTGCAGGGATACATTGGATGTCAAGACACGTGGGAAAAACGTACAAAACAAGAGATTGGAGACATCAAGATTTTGGACGAATTTTTTAAGAATTTTCAAATTTTCAGATAGGAGGTTCCAGATGAGGTCAAAAACTACATACTCAGATCTTCACCAAACTTTGCAGGAATACTTTGCATGTCAAGACACGTGGAAAAAACGTACAAAACAAGAGATCGGAGACATCAAGATTTTCGACGAATTTTTTAAGAATTTTCAAATTTTCAGATGGGAGGTTCCAGATAAGGTCAAAAACGACATACTCAGATCTTCACCAAACTTTGCAGGGATCCATTGGATGTCAAGACACGTGGAAAAAACATACAAAACATAGGATTGGTGACATCAAGATTTTGGACGAATTTTTTAAGAATTTTAAAATTTTCAGATAGGAGGTTCCATATAAGGTCAAAAACTACATACTCAGATCTTCACCAAACTTTGCAGGGATACATTGGAGGTCGAGACACGTGGAAAAAAAGTACAAAACAAGAGATTGGGGTCATCAAGATTTTGGACGGATTTTTTAGGAATTTTCAAATTTTCAGATGGGAGGTTCCAGATAAGGTCAAAAACTACATACTCAGATCTTCACCAAACATTGCAGGGATACATTGGATGTCAAGACACGTGGGAAAAACGTACAAAACAAGAGATTAAAGACATCAAGATTTTGGACGAATTTTTTAAGAATTTTCAAATTTTCAGATAGGAGGTTCCAGATGAGGTCAAAAACTACATACTCAGATCTTCACCAAACTTTGCAGGAATACTTTGCATGTCAAGACACGTGGAAAAAACGTACAAAACAAGAGATCGGAGACATCAAGATTTTCGACGAATTTTTTAAGAATTTTCAAATTTTCAGATGGGAGGTTCCAGATAAGGTCAAAAACGACATACTCAGATCTTCACCAAACTTTGCAGGGATCCATTGGATGTCAAGACACGTGGAAAAAACATACAAAACATAGGATTGGTGACATCAAGATTTTGGACGAATTTTTTAAGAATTTTAAAATTTTCAGATAGGAGGTTCCATATAAGGTCAAAAACTACATACTCAGATCTTCACCAAACTTTGCAGGGATACATTGGAGGTCGAGACACGTGGAAAAAAAGTACAAAACAAGAGATTGGGGTCATCAAGATTTTGGACGGATTTTTTAGGAATTTTCAAATTTTCAGATGGGAGGTTCCAGATAAGGTCAAAAACTACATACTCAGATCTTCACCAAACATTGCAGGGATACATTGGATGTCAAGACACGTGGAAAAAACGTACAAAACAAGAGATTGGAGACATCAAGATTTTGGACGAATTTTTTAAGAATTTTCAAATTTTCAGATAGGAGGTTCCAGATGAGGTCAAAAACTACATACTCAGATCTTCACCAAACTTTGCAGGAATACTTTGCATGTCAAGACACGTGGAAAAAACGTACAAAACAAGAGATCGGAGACATCAAGATTTTCGACGAATTTTTTAAGAATTTTCAAATTTTCAGATGGGAGGTTCCAGATAAGGTCAAAAACTACATACTCAGATCTTCACCAAACTTTGCAGGGATCCATTGGAGGTCGAGACACGTGGAAAAAACGTACAAAACAAGAGATTGGAGACATCAAGATTTTGGACGAATTTTTTAGGAATTTTCAAATTTTCAGATGGGAGGTTCCAGATAAGGTCAAAAACTACATACTCAGATCTTCACCAAACATTGCAGGGATACATTGGATGTCAAGACACGTGGAAAAAACGTACAAAACAAGAGATTGGAGACATCAAGATTTTGGACGAATTTTTTAAGAATTTTCAAATTTTCAGATAGGAGGTTCCAGATGAGGTCAAAAACTACATACTCAGATCTTCACCAAACTTTGCAGGAATACTTTGCATGTCAAGACACGTGGAAAAAACGTACAAAACAAGAGATCGGAGACATCAAGATTTTCGACGAATTTTTTAAGAATTTTCAAATTTTCAGATGGGAGGTTCCAGATAAGGTCAAAAACGACATACTCAGATCTTCACCAAACTTTGCAGGGATCCATTGGAGGTCGAGACACGTGGAAAAAACGTACAAAACAAGAGATTGGAGACATCAAGATTTTGGACGAATTTTTTAAGAATTTTCAAATTTTCAGATAGGAGGTTCCATATAAGGTCAAAAACTACATACTCAGATCTTCACCAAACTTTGCAGGGATACATTGGATGTCAAGACACGTGGAAAAAACGTACAAAACAAGAGATTGGAGACATCAAGATTTTCGACGAATTTTTTAAGAATTTTCAAATTTTCAGAAAGGATGTTCCAGATAAGGTCAAAAACGACATACTCAGATCTTCACCAAACTTTGCAGGGATACATTGGAGGTCGAGACACGTGGAAAAAACGTACAAAACAAGAGATTGGAGACATCAAGATTTTGGACGAATTTTTGAAGAATTTTCAAATTTTCAGATAGGAGGTTCCAGATAAGGTCTAAAACTACATACTCAGATCTCCACCAAACATTGCAGGAATACATTGGATGTCAAGACACGTGGAAAAAACGTACAAAACAAGAGATTGGAGACATCAAGATTTTCGACGAATTTTTGAAGAATTTTCAAATTTTCAGATAGGAGGTTCCACATAAGGTCAAAAACTACATACTCAGATCTTCACCAAACGTTGCAGGGATACTTTGCATGTCAAGACACGTGGAAAAAACGTACAAAACAAAAGATTGGAGACATCAAGATTTTCGACGAATTTTTTAAGAATTTTCAAATTTTCAGATGGGAGGTTCCAGATAAGGTCAAAAACGACATACTCAGATCTTCACCAAACTTTGCATGGATACATTGGATGTCAAGACACGTGGAAAAAACGTACAAAACAAGAGATTGGAGACATCAAGATTTTGGACGAATTTTTTAAGAATTTTCAAATTTTCAGATGGGAGGTTCAATATAAGGTCAAAAACTACATACTCAGATCTTCACCAAACTTTGCAGGGATACTTTGGATGTCAAGACACGTGGAAAAAACGTACAAAACAAGAGATTGGGGTCATCAAGATTTTGGACGATTTTTTTAAGAATTTTCAAATTTTCAGATGGGAGGTTCAATATAAGGTCAAAAACTACATACTCAGATCTTCACCAAACTTTGCATGGATACATTGGATGTCAAGACACGTGGAAAAAACATACAAAACATAGGATTCGGAACATCAAGATTTTGGTCGAATTTTTTAAGAATTTTCAAATTTTCAGATAGGAGGTTCCATATAAGGTCAAAAACTACATACTCAGATCTTCACCAAACATTGCAGGAATACATTGGATGTCAAGACACGTGGAAAAAACGTACAAAACAAGAGATTGGGGTCATCAAGATTTTGCACGGATTTTTTAGGAATTTTCAAATTTTCAGATGGGAGGTTCCAGATAAGGTCAAAAACTACATACTCAGATCTTCACCAAACTTTGCAGGGATACATTGGATGTCAAGACACGTGGAAAAAACGTACAAAACAAGAGATTGGAGACATCAAGATTTTGGACGAATTTTTTAAGAATTTTCAAATTTTCAGATAGGAGGTTCCATATAAGGTCAAAAACTACATACTCAGATCTTCACCAAACTTTGCATGGATACATTATGTGTCAAGACACGTGGAAAAAACGTACAAAACAAAAGATTGGAGACATCAAGATTTTGGTCGAATTTTTTAAGAATTTTCAAATTTTCAGATGGGAGGTTCCAGATAAGGTCAAAAACTACATACTCAGATCTTCACCAAACTTTGCAGGGATACATTGGATGTCAAGACACGTGGAAAAAACGTACAAAAAAGAGATTGGAGACATCAAGATTTTGGACGAATTTTTTAACAATTTTCAAATTTTCAGAAAGGATGTTCCAGATAAGGTCAAAAACGACATACTCAGATCTTCACCAAACTTTGCAGGGATACATTGGATATCAAGACACGTGGAAAAAACGTACAAAACAAGAGATTGGAGACATCAAGATTTTGGACGAATTTTTTAAGAATTTTCAAATTTTCAGATAGGAGGTTCCAGATAAGGTCAAAAACTACATACTCAGATCTTCACCAAACTTTGCAGGGATACATTGGATGTCAAGACACGTGGAAAAAACGTACAAAACAAGAGATTGGGGTCATCAAGATTTTGGACGGATTTTTTAGGAATTTTCAAATTTTCAGATGGGAGGTTCCAGA